>NW_027275721.1:805252-905009 GCF_030028105.1 Mobula birostris
TCATGTCCTTCTGCTGAGTGTGTGATAATGTCCTTCTGCTGAGTGTGCTTTCGTGTTCTTCTGCTGTGTGTGTTCGTGTCCTTCTGCAGAGTGTGTATTCGTGTCCTTCTGCTGAGTGTGTGTTCAAGCCCTTCTGCTGAGTGTGTGTTCATGTCCTTCTGCTGAGTGTGTGTTCACGCCCATCTGCTGAGTGTGTGTTTGTGTCCTTCTGCTGAGTGTGTGTGTTCGTGTCCTTCTGCTGAGTGTGTGTTCCTGCTCTTCTGCTGAGTGTGTGATCATATCCTTCTGCTGAGTGTGTGTTCCTGTCCTTCTGCTGAGTGTGTGTTCGTGTCCTCCTGCTGAGTGTGTGTGTTTGTGTCCTTCTGCAGAGTGTGTGTTCGTGTCCTTCTGCTGAGTGTGTGTTCATGTCCTTCTGCTGAGTGTGTGTTCACGCCCATCTGCTGAGTGTGTGTTTGTGCCCTTCTGCTGAGTTTGTGTTTGTGCCCTTCTGCTGAGTGTGTGATCATTTCCGACTGCTGATTGTGTGTTCATGTCCTTCTGCTGAGTGTGTGTTCATGTCCTTCTGCTGAGTGTGTGTTCACGCCCATCTGCTGAGTGTGTGTTTGTGTCCTTCTGCTGAGTGTGTGTTCCTGTCTATCTGCTGAGTGTGTGTTCGTGTCCTTCTGCTGAGTGTGTGTTCATGCCTTCTGCTGAGTGTGTGATCATGTCCTTCTGCTGAGTGTGTGATCATGTCCTTCTGCTGAGTGTGTGTTCATGTCCTTCTGCTGAGTGTGTGATCATGTCCTTCTGCTGAGTGTGTGTTCGTGTCCTTCTGCTGAGTGTGTGTTTGTGTCCTTCTGCTGAGTGTGTGTTCATGTCCTTCTGCTGAGTGTGTGTTCATGTCCTTCTGCTGAGTGTGTGTTCACGCCCATCTGCTGAGTGTGTGTTTGTGCCCTTCTGCTGAGTTTGTGTTTGTGCCCTTCTGCTGAGTGTGTGATCATTTCCGACTGCTGATTGTGTGTTCAGATTGCGCTCCACGGTACAACTGTAGAAGTATTTGAGTGTATTTGTTGACATGCCAAATCTCTTCAGACTCATAATAAAGCACAGCCTTCTTTATAACTACATCGATATGTTGGAACCAGGTTACATGCTCGGAGATCTTGACACCCAGGAATTTGAAGCTGCTCACTCTCTCCACTTCTGATTCTTCTGTGAGGATTGGTACATGTTCCTTCGTTGTACCCTTCCTGAAGTCCATAATCAGCTCTTTGTCTTTCTGACGTTGACTGCCAGGTTGTTGCTGTGGCACCATTCCACTAGTTGGCATATCTCAGTCCTGTACACCTGAGTTTCTACTGACTATGGTTGTATCAGCAGCAAATTTATAGATGGTATTTGAGCTATGCCTAGCTACACAGTCATGTGTATATAGAGAGTAGAACAATGGGCTAAACACGCACCCCTGAGGTGCACCAGTGTTGATCGTCAGCGAGGAGGATATGTTATCACCAATCCGCACAGATTGTGGTCTTCCGGTTAGGAAGTCAAGGATCCAATTGCAGAGGGAGATACAGCACCCAGGTTCTGTAACTTCTCACTCAGAATTGTGGGAATGATGGTATTAAATGCTGAACTATAATCGATGAACAGCATCCTGACGTAGGTGTTTGTGCTGTGCAGGTGTTCTAAGACCATGTGGAGAGACATTGAGATTGTGCCTGCCGCTGATCTACTGTGGTGATAGGCAAATTGCAATGGATCCAGGTCCTTGCTGAGGCAGGAGTTCAGTCTAGTCATGACCAACCTCTCAAAGAATTTCAGCACTGTAGATGTGAGTGCTACGGGCAATAGTCATTAAGGCAGCTCACATTATTCTTCTTAGGCACTGGTAGAATTGTTGTCTTTCTGAAGCAAGTGGGAGCAGTGAGAGGTTGAAAATATCATTGAAAACTCCTGCTAGTTGGTTGGCACAGGTTTTCAGAGCCTTACCAGGTACTCCATCGGGACATTCCACCTTGCAAATGTTCACTCTCTTTAAAGACAGCCTAGCATCGGCCTCTGAGTTTGAGATCACAGGGTCATCAGGTGCAGCAGGGACCTTCACAGCTGTAGTTGTGTTCTCCCTTTCAAAGAGGCATAGAAGGTGATGAGTTCATCTGGTAGTGAAGCATCACTGCCATTCATGCCATTGGGTTTCACTTTGTAGGAAGTAATGTCTTGCAGACCCTGCCAGAGTTGCTGTGCATCTGATATCGCCTATAACCTTGTTTGAAATTGTCTCTTCACCCTTGAAATAGCCCTCCACAAATCATACCTGGTTCTCTGGTATAGGCCTGGGTCACCAGACTTGAATGCTACAGATCTAGCCTTCAGCAAACGACGTACCTTTTGGTTCATCCACGGCTTTTGGTTTGGCAATGTACAGTAAGTACACTCACCCACACAGGTTTTAATGAAGTCAGTAACAACTGCAGCATACTCATCCAGATTCGAAGGTGAATCGCTGAATACAATCCAGTCCACCGATTCAAAGCAGTCCTGTAGATGTTCCTGTACTTCCCTTGCCCATACCTTCTTGGTCCTCACTGCTGGCACTGCAGTCTTCAGTCTCTGCCTATACACAGGGAGTAGAAGTACAGCTAGGTGATCAGACTTCCCAAAGTGAGGGCATGGAATAACATAGTTGGCATTCTTGATGGCAGTGTAACAATGGTCCAGTGTGTTGTTTCCTCTGGTATTGCAAGAGATCACTGACATAACGTTGTGAAATTTCAAATGCATCTAGATCCTATCTCTCAGAAACCCCTCCAATAACTTTCCCATGATGGTTGTTAGTTCCCTGGGTTCTCTTTGCAGCCCTTCTTAAATAAAGGCAAAACATTAGCCACCTTTATTCCCTACCATCCCACAATGTCCTAGGATGCACTTGGTTAGGCCCCAGGAATTTATCTATTTTCATGCACTTTAAGTACCCGTAAGTTACTGTTTTGTAATATAGAACATAGAACATAGAATAGTACAGCAAAGTACAGGCCCTTCGGCCCACAATGTTGTGCTGACCTTCAAACCCTGCCTCCCATATAACCCCCTACCTTAAATTCCTCCATGTACCTGTTTAGTAGTCTCTTAAACTTCACTAGTGTATCTGCCTCCACCACTGACTCAGGCAGTGCATTCCACGCACGAACAACTCTCTGAGTCAAAAACCTTCCTCTAATATCCCCCTTGAACTTCCCACCCCTTACCTTAAAGACATGTCCTCTTGTATTGAGCAGTGGTGCCCTGGGGAAGCGCTGGCTATCCACTCTATCTATTCCTCTTATTATCTTGTACACCTCTATCATGTCTCCTCTCATCCTCCTTCTCTCCAAAGAGTAAAGCCCTAGCTCCTTTAATCTCTGATCATAATCTATACTCTCTAAACCAGGCAGCATCCTGGTAAATCTCCTCTGTACCCTTTCCAATGCTTCCACGTCCTTCCTATAGTGAGGCGACCAGAACTGGACACAATACTCCGAGTGTGGCCTAACCAGAGTCTTACAGAGCTGCATCATTACCTCACGACTCTTAAACTCTATCTCTCGACTTACGAAAGCTAACACCCCATAAGCTTTCTTAACTACCCTATCTACCTGTGAGGCAACTTTCAGGGATATGTGGACATGCACCCCCAGGTGCCTCTGCTCCTACACACTACCAAGTATCCTGCCATTTACTTTGTACTCTGTCTTGGAGTTTGTCCTTCCAAAGTGTACCACCTCACACTTCTCCAGGTTGAACTCCATCTGCCACTTCTCAGCCCACTTCTGCATCCTATCAATGTCTCTCTGCAATCTTCGACAATCCTCTGCACTATCTACAACACCACCAACCTTTGTGTTGTCTGCAAACTTGCCAACCCATCCTTCTACCCCAACATCCAGGTCGTTAATAAAAATCACGAAAAGTAGAGGTCCCAGAACCGATCCTTGTGGGACACCACTAGTCACAACCCTCCAATCAGAATGTACCCCCTCCACCACAGCCCTCTGCCTTCTGCAGGCAAGCCAATTCTGAATCCACCTGGCCAAACTTCCCTGGATCCCATGTCTTGTAACCCTCTGAATAAGCCTACCATGTGGAACCTTGTCAAATGCCTTACTAAAATCTATAAAGATCACATCCACTGCACTACCCTCATTTATATGCCTGGTCACCTCCTCAAAGAACTCTATCAGGCTTGTTAGACACGATCTGCCCTTCACAAAGCCATGCTAAATGTCCCTGATCAGACCATGATTCTCTAAATGCCTATAGATCCTATCTCTAAGAATCTTTTCCAACAGCTTTCCCACCACAGACATAAGGCTCACTGGTCTATAATTATGATTCAAGACATCACTTATTCTATTCCCTGACCTTCTCCATGGTAAATATAAATGAGAAATATTCATTTAGGGCTTCACCCATCTCCTGTGGCTCCACACATAGATGATCTTGTCGATCCTGAAGGGGCCTGATTCCCATCCTAATTAGTCTTTTGCTCTTAAAAGACTTGTATCAGTAGAATCGCTTAGGATTCTCCTCGACCAGATTTACCAGAGCTACCTCATGTAAACCCTCTCACAACAAAAAGCTGCAGATATTGGAAAGTTGAAAGGTCCCCAGCCTGAAACATTATTTGTTTCTCTCTCCACAAATGCTGACTAACCTGCTGAGTGTTTTCAGCATTTTCTGTGTTCATAACAACTTCTACACTCATCATGCCGAATAACTGTTGAGGCTTGTGTAATCTGGGAAGGAGAAGTGATATATCCCCGATACACACAATGGCCTGTAAACAACAAGGGGACACTTACTTATTAATTCATCGAGCAGCTTGAGAAAGACTGAGAAACAGTTGCTCAGAAGACAGAAACAGGAAGATCATTCAGTAAAGATTCATCACTATTGTTCGGTGAATAATGTAAATGAAAGACACAACGGAAGTGTTTGTTGGTAGTTTCAGCTGACGTCAGGAAAAAGCAATGTGATGGACTTGACAGACGTTGATCTGTGATTTCATGAAGCTTCTTTTAAGATGTAAAACTAAAGCACTGCTAGCCATTCAATGTGCCTTCGAGATTAATGTTTAGAACTTGATAAGTGTGAGGGTTAGGGTCAGTCGTATTACTGCTAAACACACAGTCTCCACTTTATTAGCTACCTCCTGTATCTAAAGTGGCCACTAAGTGTGTATTCATGCCCTTCTGCTGAGTGTGTGTTTGTGTCCTTCTGCTGAGTGTGTGATCATGTCCTTCTGCTGAGTGTGTGTTCATGTCCTTCTGCTGAGTGTGAGATCATGTCCTTCAGCTGAGTGTGTGTTCGTGTCCTTCTGCTGAGTGTGTGTTCGTGTCCTTCAGCTGAGTGTGTGTTCGTGTCCTGCTGAGTGTGTGTTCGTGTCCTTCTGCTGAGTGTGTGATCGTGTCCTTCTGCTGAGTGTGTGATCGTGTCCTTCTGCTGAGTGTCTGTTCGTCTCCTTCTGCTCAGTGTGTGTTCATGTCCTCTGCTGAGTGTGTGCTCGTGTCCTTCTGCTGAGTGTGTGTGTTCGTGTCCTTCTGCTGAGTGTGTGTGTTCGTGTCCTTCTGCTGACTGTGTGTTCATGTCCTTCTGCTGAGTGTGTGTTCATTTCCTTCTGCTGAGTGTGTGTTCATGACCTTCTGCTGAGTGTGTTTTGATGTCCTTCTGCTGAGTGTGTGTTCATGTCCTTCTGCTGAGTGTGTGTTCATGCCCTTCTGCTTAGTGTGTGTTCATGTCCTTCTGCTGAGTGTGTGTTCATGTCCTTCTGCTGAGTGTGTGATCGTGTCCTTATGCTGAGTGTGTGATCGTGTCCTTCTGCTGAGTGTGTGTTCGTGTCCTTCTGCTGAGTGTGTGATCATGTCCTTCTGCTGAGTGTGTGATCATGTCCTTCTGCTCAGTGTGTGTTCATGTCCTTCTACTGAGTGTGTGTTCCTGTCCTTCTGCTGAGTGTGTGTTCCTGTCCTTCTGCTGAGTGTGTGTTCGTGTCCTTCTGCTGAGTGTGTGTTCGTGTCCTTCTACTGAGTGTGTGATCATGTCCTTCTGCTGAGTGTGTGTTCATGTCGTTCTGCTGAGTGTGTGTTCATGTCCTTCTGCTGAGTGTGTGTTCCTGTCCTTCTGCTAAGTGTGTGATCATGACCTTCTGTTGAATTTGTGTTCGTGTCCTTCTGCGGAGTGTGCGATCATGACCTTCTGCTGAGTGTGTGATCGTGTCCTTCTGCTGAGTGTGTGTTCATGACCTTCTGCTGAGTGTGTGATCATGTCCTGCGGAGTGTGTGTTCGTCTCCTTCTGCTGAGTGTGTGTTTGAGTCCTTCTGATGTGAGTGTGATAACGTCCCTCTGATGAATGTGTGATCATGTCCTTCTGCTGAGTGTGTGTTCATGCCCTTCTGCTTAGTGTGTGTTCATGTCCTTCTGCTGAGTGTGTGTTCATGTCCTTCTGCTGAGTGTGTGATCGTGTCCTTCTGCTGAGTGTGTGATCGTGTCCTTCTGCTGAGTGTGTGTTCATGTCCTTCTGCTGAGTGTGTGTTCATGTCCTTCTGCTGAGTGTGTGTTCATGTCCTTCTGCTGAGTGTGTGTGTTCGTTTCCTTCTGCTGAGTGTGTGTTTGAGTCCTTCTGATGTGAGTGTCATCACGTCCCTCTGCTGAATGTGTGATCATGTCTGACTGCTGAGTGTGTGTTCGTGTCCTTCTGCTGAGTGTGTGTTCGTATCCATCTGCTAAGTGTGTGATCGTGTCCCTCTGCTGAGTGTGTGATCGTGTTCTTCTGCTGAGTGTGTGTTCATGTCCTTCTGCTGAGTGTGTGTTCATGCCCTTCTGCTGAGTGTGTGTTCATGACCTTCTGCTGAGTGTGTTTTGATGTCCTTCTGCTGAGTGTGTGTTCATGTCCTTCTGCTGAGTGTGTATTCATGTCCTTCTGCTGTATGTGTGTGTTCATGTCCTCTGCTGAGTCTGTGATCATGTCCTTCTGCTGAGTGTGTGTTAATTTCCTTCTGCTGAGTGTGCGTTCGTGTCCATCTGCTGAGTGTGTGTATTCGTGTCCTTCTGCTGAGTGTGTGATCATGACCTTCTGCTGAGTGTGTGTTCTTTTCCTTCTGCTGAGTGTGTGTTCGTGTCCTTCTGCTGAGTGTGTGTTCATCTCCTCAGCTGAGTGTGTGTTCATGACCATCTGCTGAGTGTGTTTTGATTGTCCTTCTGCTGAGTGTGTGTTCATGTCCTTCTGCTGAGTGTGTGTTCATGTCCTTCTGCTGAGTGTGTGATCGTGTCCTTCTGCTGAGTGTGTGATCGTGTCCTTCTGCTGAGTGTGTGTTCATGTCCTTCTGCTGAGTTTGTGTTCATGTCCTTCTGCTGAGTGTGTGTTCATGTCCTTCTGCTGAGTGTGTGTGTTCGTGTCCTTCTGCTGAGTGTGTGTTCATGTCCTTCTGCTGAGTGTGTGTTCGTGTCCTTCTGCTGAGTGTGTGTTCATGTCTTTCTGCTGAGTGTGTTTTCGTGTTCTTCTGCTGAGTGTGTGTTCGTGTCCTTCTGCTGAGTGTGTGATCATGTCCTTCTGCTGAGTGTGTGATCATGTCCTTCTGCTCAGTGTGTGTTCATGTCCTTCTACTGAGTGTGTGTTCCTGTCCTTCTGCTGAGTGTGTGTTCCTGTCCTTCTGCTGAGTGTGTGTTCGTGTCCTTCTGCTGAGTGTGTGTTCGTGTCCTTCTACTGAGTGTGTGATCATGTCCTTCTGCTGAGTGTGTGTTCATGTCGTTCTGCTGAGTGTGTGTTCATGTCCTTCTGCTGAGTGTGTGTTCCTGTCCTTCTGCTAAGTGTGTGATCATGACCTTCTGTTGAATTTGTGTTCGTGTCCTTCTGCGGAGTGTGCGATCATGACCTTCTGCTGAGTGTGTGATCGTGTCCTTCTGCTGAGTGTGTGTTCATGACCTTCTGCTGAGTGTGTGATCATGTCCTGCTGAGTGTGTGTTCGTTTCCTTCTGCTGAGTGTGTGTTTGAGTCCTTCTGATGTGAGTGTGATAACGTCCCTCTGATGAATGTGTGATCATGTCCTTCTGCTGAGTGTGTGTTCATGCCCTTCTGCTTAGTGTGTGTTCATGTCCTTCTGCTGAGTGTGTGTTCATGTCCTTCTGCTGAGTGTGTGATCGTGTCCTTCTGCTGAGTGTGTGATCGTGTCCTTCTGCTGAGTGTGTGTTCATGTCCTTCTGCTGAGTTTGTGTTCATGTCCTTCTGCTGAGTGTGTGTTCATGTCCTTCTGCTGAGTGTGTGTTCATGTCCTTCTGCTGAGTGTGTGTGTTCGTGTCCTTCTGCTGAGTGTGTGTTCATGTCCTTCTGCTGAGTGTGTGTTCGTATCCTTCTGCTGAGTGTGTGTTCATGTCCTTCTGCTGAGTGTGTTTTCGTGTTCTTCTGCTGAGTGTGTGTTCGTGTCCTTCTGCTGAGTGTGTGATCATGTCCTTCTGCTGAGTGTGTGATCATGTCCTTCTGCTCAGTGTGTGTTCATGTCCTTCTACTGAATGTGTGTTCCTGTCCTTCTGCTGAGTGTGTGTTCCTGTCCTTCTGCTGAGTGTGTGTTCAAGCCCTTCTGCTGAGTGTGTGTTCATGTCCTTCTGCTGAGTGTGTGTTCCTGTCCTTCTGCTGAGTGTGTGATCATGACCTTCTGTTGAATTTGTGTTCGTATCCTTCTGCGGAGTGTGTGATCATGTCGTTCTGCAGAGTGTGTGTTCATGTCCTTCTGCTGAGTGTGTGATAATGGCCTTCTGCTGAGTGTGTGTTCGTGTCCTTCTGCTGAGTGTGTGATCATGTCCTGCTGAGTGTGTGTTTGTGTCCTTCTGCTGAGAGTGTGATCACGTCCCTCTGCTGAGTGTCTGATCATTTCCGACTGCTGAGTGTGTGTTCATGTCCTCTGCTGAGTGTGTGCTCGTATCCTTCTGCTGAGTGAGCGTTCGTATACTTCTGCTGAGTGTGTGCTCGTGTCCTTCTGCTGAGTGTGTGTGTTCGTGTCCTTCAGCTGAGTGTGTGTGTTCGTGTCCTTCTGCTGAGTGTGTGTTCATGCCCTTCTGCTGAGTGTGCGATTATGACCTTCTGCTGAGTGTGTGATCGTGTCCTTCTGCTGAGTGTGTGTTCATGACCTTCTGCTGAGTGTGTGATCATGTCCTGCTGAGTGTGTGTTCGTTTCCTTCTGCTGAGTGTGTGTTTGAGTCCTTCTGATGTGAGTGTGATAACGTCCCTCTGATGAATGTGTGATCATGTCTGACTGCTGAGTGTGTGTTCGTGTCCTTCTGCTGAGTGTGTGTTCGTATCCATCTGCTAAGTGTGTGATCGTGTTCTTCTGCTGAGTGTGTGATCGTGTTCTTCTGCTGAGTGTGTGTTCATGTCCTTCTGCTGAGTGTGTGTTCATGCCCTTCTGCTGAGTGTGTGTTCATGACCTTCTGCTGTGTGTGTTTTGATGTCCTTCTGCTGAGTGTGTGTGTTCATGTCCTCTGCTGAGTGTGTGATCATGTCCTTCTGCTGAGTGTGTGTTAATTTCCTTCTGCTGAGTGTGTGTTCGTGTCCATCTGCTGAGTGTGTGTATTCGTGTCCTTCTGCTGAGTGTGTGATCATGACCTTCTGCTGAGTGTGTGATCGTGTCCTTCTGCTGAGTGTGTGTTCGTGTCCTTCTGCTGAGTGTGTGTGTTCGTGTCCTTCTGCTGAGTGTGTGTTTGTGTCCTTCTGCTGAGTGCGTGTTCATGCCCTTCTGCTGAGTGTGTGTTCATGTCCTTCTGCTGAGTGGGTGTTCATGTCCTTCTGCTGAGTGTGTGATCGTGTCCTTCTGCTGAGTGTGTGATCGTGTCCTTCTACTGAGTGTGTGTTCGTGTCCTTCTGCTGAGTGTGTGTTCATTTCCTTCTGCTGAGTGTGTGATCATGTCATTCTGCTGAGTGCGTGTTCATGCCCTTCTGCTGAGTGTGTGTTCATGTACTTCTGCTGAGTGGGTGTTCATGTCCTTCTGCTGAGTGTGTGATCGTGTCCTTCTGCTGAGTGTGTGATCGTGTTCTTCTACTGAGTGTGTGTTCGTGTCCTTCTGCTGAGTTTGTGTTCATGTCCTTCTGCTGAGTGTGTGCTCATGCCCTTCTGCTGAGTGTGTGTTCATGTCCTTCTGCTGAGTGTGTTTTGATGTCCTTCTGCTGAGTGTGTGTTCATGTCCTTCTGCTGAGTGTGTATTCATGTCCTTCTGCTGTGTGTGTGTGTTCATGTCCTCTGCTGAGTCTGTGATCATGTCCTTCTGCTGAGTGTGTGTTAATTTCCTTCTGCTGAGTGTGCGTTCGTGTCCATCTGCTGAGTGGGTGTATTCGTGTCCTTCTGCTGAGTGTGTGATCATGACCTTCTGCTGAGTGTGTGATCGTGTCCTTCTGCTGAGTGTGTGTTCGTGTCCTTCTGCTGAGTGTGTGTGTTCATGTCCTTCTGCTGAGTGTGTGTTTTTGTCCTTCTGCTGAGTGTGTGATCATTTCCGACTGCTGAGTGTGTGTTCATGTCCTCCTGCAGAGCGTGTGTTCATGTCCTTCTGCTGAGTGTGTGTGTTCGTGTCCTTCTGCTGACTGTGTGTTCATGTCCTTCTGCTGAGTGTGTGTTCATTTCCTTCTGCTGAGTGTGTGTTCGTGTCCTTCTGCTGAGTGTGTGTTCATCTCCTCTGCTGAGTGTGTGTTCATGACCTTCTGCTGAGTGTGTTTTGATGTCCTTCTGCTGAGTGTGTGTTCATGTCCTTCTGCTGAGTGTGTGTTCATGTCCTTCTGCTGAGTGTGTGATCGTGTCCTTCTGCTGAGTGTGTGATCGTGTCCTTCTGCTGAGTGTGAGTTCATGTCCTTCTGCTGAGTTTGTGTTCATGTCCTTCTGCTGAGTGTGTGTTCATGCCCTTCTGCTGAGTGTGTGTTCATGTCCTTCTGCTGAGTGTGTGTGTTCGTGTCCTTCTGCTGAGTGTGTGTTCATGTCCTTCTGCTGAGTGTGTTCGTGTCCTTCTGCTGAGTGTGTGTTCATGTCCTTCTGCTGAGTGTGTTTTCGTGTTCTTCTGCTGAGTGTGTGTTCATGACCTTCTGCTGAGTGTGTTTTGATGTCCTTCTGCTGAGTGTGTGATCTTGTCCTTCTGCTGAGTGTGTGTTCATGCCCTTCTGCTTAGTGTGTGTTCATGTCCTTCTGCTGAGTGTGTGATCGTGTCCTTCTGCTGAGTGTGTGATCGTGTCCTTCCGCTGAGTGTGTGTTCATGTCCTTCTGCTGAGTTTGTGTTCATGTCCTTCTGCTGAGTGTGTGTTCATGTCCTTCTGCTGAGTGTGTGTTCATGCCCTTCTGCTGAGTGTGTGTTCATGTCCTTCTGCTGAGTGTGTGTGTTCGTGTCCTTCTGCTGAGTGTGTGTTCATGTCCTTCTGCTGAGTGTGTGTTCGTGTCCTTCTGCTGAGTGTGTGATCATGTCCTTCTGCTGAGTGTGTGATCATGTCCTTCTGCTGAGTGTGTGTTCATGTCCTTCTGCTGAGTGTGTGTTCATGCCCTTCTGCTGAGTGTGTGTTCATGACCTTCTGCTGTGTGTGTTTTGATGTCCTACTGCTGAGTGTGTGATCATGTCCTTCTGCTGAGTGTGTGTTAATTTCCTTCTGCTGAGTGTGTGTTCGTGTCCATCTGCTGAGTGTGTGTATTCGTGTCCTTCTGCTGAGTGTGTGATCATGACCTTCTGCTGAGTGTGTGATCGTGTCCTTCTGCTGAGTGTGTGTTCGTGTCCTTCTGCTGAGTGTGTGTGTTCGTGTCCTTCTGCTGAGTGTGTGTTTGTGTCCTTCTGCTGAGTGCGTGTTCATGCCCTTCTGCTGAGTGTGTGTTCATGTCCTTCTGCTGAGTGGGTGTTCATGTCCTTCTGCTGAGTGTGTGATCGTGCCCTTCTGCTGAGTGTGTGATCGTGTCCTTCTACTGAGTGTGTGTTCGTGTCCTTCTGCTGAGTGTGTGTTCATTTCCTTCTGCTGAGTGTGTGATCATGTCATTCTGCTGAGTGTGTGTTCATGACCTTCTGCTGAGTGTGTTTTGATGTCCTTCTGCTGAGTGTGTGTTCATGTCCTTCTGCTGAGTGCGTGTTCATGCCCTTCTGCTGAGTGTGTGTTCATGTACTTCTGCTGAGTGTGTGTTCATGACCTTCTGCTGAGTGTGTTTTGATGTCCTTCTGCTGAGTGTGTGATCTTGTCCTTCTGCTGAGTGTGTGTTCATGCCCTTCTGCTTAGTGTGTGTTCATGTCCTTCTGCTGAGTGTGTGATCGTGTCCTTCCGCTGAGTGTGTGTTCATGTCCTTCTGCTGAGTTTGTGTTCATGTCCTTCTGCTGAGTGTGTGTTCATGTCCTTCTGCTGAGTGTGTGTTCATGCCCTTCTGCTGAGTGTGTGTTCATGTCCTTCTGCTGAGTGTGTGTGTTCGTGTCCTTCTGCTGAGTGTGTGTTCATGTCCTTCTGCTGAGTGTGTGTTCGTGTCCTTCTGCTGAGTGTGTGATCATGTCCTTCTGCTGAGTGTGTGATCATGTCCTTCTGCTGAGTGTGTGTTCATGTCCTTCTGCTGAGTGTGTGTTCATGCCCTTCTGCTGAGTGTGTGTTCATGACCTTCTGCTGTGTGTGTTTTGATGTCCTTCTGCTGAGTGTGTGATCATGTCCTTCTGCTGAGTGTGTGTTAATTTCCTTCTGCTGAGTGTGTGTTCGTGTCCATCTGCTGAGTGTGTGTATTCGTGTCCTTCTGCTGAGTGTGTGATCATGACCTTCTGCTGAGTGTGTGATCGTGTCCTTCTGCTGAGTGTGTGTTCGTGTCCTTCTGCTGAGTGTGTGTGTTCGTGTCCTTCTGCTGAGTGTGTGTTTGTGTCCTTCTGCTGAGCGCGTGTTCATGCCCTTCTGCTGAGTGTGTGTTCATGTCCTTCTGCTGAGTGGGTGTTCATGTCCTTCTGCTGAGTGTGTGATCGTGTCCTTCTGCTGAGTGTGTGATCGTGTCCTTCTACTGAGTGTGTGTTCGTGTCCTTCTGCTGAGTGTGTGTTCATTTCCTTCTGCTGAGTGTGTGATCATGTCATTCTGCTGAGTGTGTGTTCATGACCTTCTGCTGAGTGTGTTTTGATGTCCTTCTGCTGAGTGTGTGTTCATGTCCTTCTGCTGAGTGCGTGTTCATGCCCTTCTGCTGAGTGTGTGTTCATGTACTTCTGCTGAGTGGGTGTTCATGTCCTTCTGCTGAGTGTGTGATCGTGTCCTTCTGCTGAGTGTGTGATCGTGTTCTTCTACTGAGTGTGTGTTCGTGTCCTTCTGCTGAGTTTGTGTTCATGTCCTTCTGCTGAGTGTGTGCTCATGCCCTTCTGCTGAGTGTGTGTTCATGTCCTTCTGCTGAGTGTGTTCATGCCCTTCTGCTTAGTGTGTGTTCATGACCTTCTGCTGAGTGTGTTTTGATGTCCTTCTGCTGAGTGTGTGTTCATGTCCTTCTGCTGAGTGTGTATTCATGTCCTTCTGCTGTGTGTGTGTGTTCATGTCCTCTGCTGAGTCTGTGATCATGTCCTTCTGCTGAGTGTGTGTTAATTTCCTTCTGCTGAGTGTGCGTTCGTGTCCATCTGCTGAGTGGGTGTATTCGTGTCCTTCTGCTGAGTGTGTGATCATGACCTTCTGCTGAGTGTGTGATCGTGTCCTTCTGCTGAGTGTGTGTTCGTGTCCTTCTGCTGAGTGTGTGTGTTCATGTCCTTCTGCTGAGTGTGTGTTTTTGTCCTTCTGCTGAGTGTGTGATCATTTCCGACTGCTGAGTGTCTGTTCATGTCCTCCTGCAGAGCGTGTGTTCATGTCCTTCTGCTGAGTGTGTGTGTTCGTGTCCTTCTGCTGACTGTGTGTTCATGTCCTTCTGCTGAGTGTGTGTTCATTTCCTTCTGCTGAGTGTGTGTTCGTGTCCTTCTGCTGAGTGTGTGTTCATCTCCTCTGCTGAGTGTGTGTTCATGACCTTCTGCTGAGTGTGTTTTGATGTCCTTCTGCTGAGTGTGTGTTCATGTCCTTCTGCTGAGTGTGTGTTCATGTCCTTCTGCTGAGTGTGTGATCGTGTCCTTCTGCTGAGTGTGTGATCGTGTCCTTCTGCTGAGTGTGTGTTCATGTCCTTCTGCTGAGTTTGTGTTCATGTCCTTCTGCTGAGTGTGTGTTCATGCCCTTCTGCTGAGTGTGTGTTCATGTCCTTCTGCTGAGTGTGTGTGTTCGTGTCCTTCTGCTGAGTGTGTGTTCATGTCCTTCTGCTGAGTGTGTGTTCGTGTCCTTCTGCTGAGTGTGTGTTCATGTCCTTCTGCTGAGTGTGTTTTCGTGTTCTTCTGCTGAGTGTGTGTTCATGACCTTCTGCTGAGTGTGTTTTGATGTCCTTCTGCTGAGTGTGTGATCTTGTCCTTCTGCTGAGTGTGTGTTCATGCCCTTCTGCTTAGTGTGTGTTCATGTCCTTCTGCTGAGTGTGTGATCGTGTCCTTCTGCTGAGTGTGTGATCGTGTCCTTCCGCTGAGTGTGTGTTCATGTCCTTCTGCTGAGTTTGTGTTCATGTCCTTCTGCTGAGTGTGTGTTCATGTCCTTCTGCTGAGTGTGTGTTCATGCCCTTCTGCTGAGTGTGTGTTCATGTCCTTCTGCTGAGTGTGTGTGTTCGTGTCCTTCTGCTGAGTGTGTGTTCATGTCCTTCTGCTGAGTGTGTGTTCGTGTCCTTCTGCTGAGTGTGTGTTCATGTCCTTCTGCTGAGTGTTTTTTCGTGTTCTTCTGCTGAGTGTGTGTTCGTGTCCTTCTGCTGAGTGTGTGATCATGTCCTTCTGCTGAGTGTGTGATCATGTCCTTCTGCTGAGTGTGTGTTCATGTCGTTCTGCTGAGTGTGTGTTCATGTCCTTCTGCTGAGTGTGTGTTCCTGTCCTTCTGCTAAGTGTGTGATCATGACCTTCTGTTGAATTTGTGTTCGTGTCCTTCTGCGGAGTGTGCGATCATGACCTTCTGCTGAGTGTGTGATCGTGTCCTTCTGCTGAGTGTGTGTTCATGACCTTCTGCTGAGTGTGTGATCATGTCCTGCTGAGTGTGTGTTCGTTTCCTGCTGCTGAGTGTGTGTTTGAGTCCTTCTGATGTGAGTGTGATAACGTCCCTCTGATGAATGTGTGATCATGTCCTTCTGCTGAGTGTGTGTTCATGCCCTTCTGCTTAGTGTGTGTTCATGTCCTTCTGCTGAGTGTGTGTTCATGTCCTTCTGCTGAGTGTGTGATCGTGTCCTTCTGCTGAGTGTGTGATCGTGTCCTTCTGCTGAGTGTGTGTTCATGTCCTTCTGCTGAGTTTGTGTTCATGTCCTTCTGCTGAGTGTGTGTTCATGCCCTTCTGCTGAGTGTGTGTTCATGTCCTTCTGCTGAGTGTGTGTGTTCGTGTCCTTCTGCTGAGTGTGTGTTCATGTCCTTCTGCTGAGTGTGTGTTCGTGTCCTTCTGCTGAGTGTGTGTTCATGTCCTTCTGCTGAGTGTGTTTTCGTGTTCTTCTGCTGAGTGTGTGTTCGTGTCCTTCTGCTGAGTGTGTGATCATGTCCTTCTGCTGAGTGTGTGATCATGTCCTTCTGCTCAGTGTGTGTTCATGTCCTTCTACTGAATGTGTGTTCCTGTCCTAATGCTGAGTGTGTGTTCCTGTCCTTCTGCTGAGTGTGTGTTCAAGCCCTTCTGCTGAGTGTGTGTTCATGTCCTTCTGCTGAGTGTGTGTTCCTGTCCTTCTGCTGAGTGTGTGATCATGTCGTTCTGCTGAGTGTGTGTTCATGTCCTTCTGCTGAGTGTGTGATAATGGCCTTCTGCTGAGTGTGTGTTCGTGTCTTTCTGCTGAGTGTGTGATCATGTCCTGCTGAGTGTGTGTTTGTGTCCTTCTACTGAGAGTGTGATCACGTCCCTCTGCTGAGTGTCTGATCATTTCCGACTGCTGAGTGTGTGTTCATGTCCTCTGCTGAGTGTGTGCTCGTATCCTTCTGCTGAGTGAGCGTTCGTATACTTCTGCTGAGTGTGTGCTCGTGTCCTTCTGCTGAGTGTGTGTGTTCGTGTCCTTCAGCTGAGTGTGTGTGTTCGTGTCCTTCTGCTGAGTGTGTCTTCGTGCCCTTCTGCTGAGTGTGCGATCATGACCTTCTGCTGAGTGTGTGATCGTGTCCTTCTGCTGAGTGTGTGTTCATGACCTTCTGCTGAGTGTGTGATCATGTCCTGCTGAGTGTGTGTTCGTTTCCTTCTGCTGAGTGTGTGTTTGAGTCCTTCTGATGTGAGTGTGATAACGTCCCTCTGATGAACGTGTGATCATGTCTGACTGCTGAGTGTGTGTTCGTGTCCTTCTGCTGAGTGTGTGTTCGTATCCATCTGCTAAGTGTGTGATCGTGTTCTTATGCTGAGTGTGTGATCGTGTTCTTCTGCTGAGTGTGTGTTCATGTCCTTCTGCTGAGTGTGTGTTCATGCCCTTCTGCTGAGTGTGTGTTCATGACCTTCTGCTGTGTGTGTTTTGATGTCCTTCTGCTGAGTGTGTGTGTTCATGTCCTCTGCTGAGTGTGTGATCATGTCCTTCTGCTGAGTGTGTGTTAATTTCCTTCTGCTGAGTGTGTGTTCGTGTCCATCTGCTGAGTGTGTGTATTCGTGTCCTTCTGCTGAGTGTGTGATCATGACCTTCTGCTGAGTGTGTGATCGTGTCCTTCTGCTGAGTGTGTGTTCGTGTCCTTCTGCTGAGTGTGTGTGTTCGTGTCCTTCTGCTGAGTGTGTGTTTGTGTCCTTCTGCTGAGTGTGTGATCATTTCGGACTGCTGAGTGTGTGTTCATGTCCTCCTGCAGAGCGTGTGTTCATGTCCTTCTGCTGAGTGGGTGTTCATGTCCTTCTGCTGAGTGTGTGATCGTGTCCTTCTGCTGAGTGTGTGATCGTGTTCTTCTACTGAGAGTGTGTTCGTGTCCTTCTGCTGAGTTTGTGTTCATGTCCTTCTGCTGAGTGTGTGCTCATGCCCTTCTGCTGAGTGTGTGTTCATGTCCTTCTGCTGAGTGTGTTCATGCCCTTCTGCTGAGTGTGTGTTCATGACCTTCTGCTGAGTGTGTTTTGATGTCCTTCTGCTGAGTGTGTGTTCATGTCCTTCTGCTGAGTGTGTATTCATGTCCTTCTGCTGTGTGTGTGTGTTCATGTCCTCTGCTGAGTCTGTGATCATGTCCTTCTGCTGAGTGTGTGTTAATTTCCTTCTGCTGAGTGTGCGTTCGTGTCCATCTGCTGAGTGGGTGTATTCGTGTCCTTCTGCTGAGTGTGTGATCATGACCTTCTGCTGAGTGTGTGATCGTGTCCTTCTGCTGAGTGTGTGTTCGTGTCCTTCTGCTGAGTGTGTGTGTTCATGTCCTTCTGCTGAGTGTGTGTTTTTGTCCTTCTGCTGAGTGTGTGATCATGTCCTTCTGCTCAGTGTGTGTTCATGTCCTTCTACTGAATGTGTGTTCCTGTCCTAATGCTGAGTGTGTGTTCCTGTCCTTCTGCTGAGTGTGTGTTCAAGCCCTTCTGCTGAGTGTGTGTTCATGTCCTTCTGCTGAGTGTGTGTTCCTGTCCTTCTGCTGAGTGTGTGATCATGTCGTTCTGCTGAGTGTGTGTTCATGTCCTTCTGCTGAGTGTGTGATAATGGCCTTCTGCTGAGTGTGTGTTCGTGTCTTTCTGCTGAGTGTGTGATCATGTCCTGCTGAGTGTGTGTTTGTGTCCTTCTACTGAGAGTGTGATCACGTCCCTCTGCTGAGTGTCTGATCATTTCCGACTGCTGAGTGTGTGTTCATGTCCTCTGCTGAGTGTGTGCTCGTATCCTTCTGCTGAGTGAGCGTTCGTATACTTCTGCTGAGTGTGTGCTCGTGTCCTTCTGCTGAGTGTGTGTGTTCGTGTCCTTCAGCTGAGTGTGTGTGTTCGTGTCCTTCTGCTGAGTGTGTCTTCGTGCCCTTCTGCTGAGTGTGCGATCATGACCTTCTGCTGAGTGTGTGATCGTGTCCTTCTGCTGAGTGTGTGTTCATGACCTTCTGCTGAGTGTGTGATCATGTCCTGCTGAGTGTGTGTTCGTTTCCTTCTGCTGAGTGTGTGTTTGAGTCCTTCTGATGTGAGTGTGATAACGTCCCTCTGATGAACGTGTGATCATGTCTGACTGCTGAGTGTGTGTTCGTGTCCTTCTGCTGAGTGTGTGTTCGTATCCATCTGCTAAGTGTGTGATCGTGTTCTTATGCTGAGTGTGTGATCGTGTTCTTCTGCTGAGTGTGTGTTCATGTCCTTCTGCTGAGTGTGTGTTCATGCCCTTCTGCTGAGTGTGTGTTCATGACCTTCTGCTGTGTGTGTTTTGATGTCCTTCTGCTGAGTGTGTGTGTTCATGTCCTCTGCTGAGTGTGTGATCATGTCCTTCTGCTGAGTGTGTGTTAATTTCCTTCTGCTGAGTGTGTGTTCGTGTCCATCTGCTGAGTGTGTGTATTCGTGTCCTTCTGCTGAGTGTGTGATCATGACCTTCTGCTGAGTGTGTGATCGTGTCCTTCTGCTGAGTGTGTGTTCGTGTCCTTCTGCTGAGTGTGTGTGTTCGTGTCCTTCTGCTGAGTGTGTGTTTGTGTCCTTCTGCTGAGTGTGTGATCATTTCGGACTGCTGAGTGTGTGTTCATGTCCTTCTGCTGAGTGTGTTCATGCCCTTCTGCTGAGTGTGTGTTCATGACCTTCTGCTGAGTGTGTTTTGATGTCCTTCTGCTGAGTGTGTGTTCATGTCCTTCTGCTGAGTGTGTATTCATGTCCTTCTGCTGTGTGTGTGTGTTCATGTCCTCTGCTGAGTCTGTGATCATGTCCTTCTGCTGAGTGTGTGTTAATTTCCTTCTGCTGAGTGTGCGTTCGTGTCCATCTGCTGAGTGGGTGTATTCGTGTCCTTCTGCTGAGTGTGTGATCATGACCTTCTGCTGAGTGTGTGATCGTGTCCTTCTGCTGAGTGTGTGTTCGTGTCCTTCTGCTGAGTGTGTGTGTTCATGTCCTTCTGCTGAGTGTGTGTTTTTGTCCTTCTGCTGAGTGTGTGATCATTTCCGACTGCTGAGTGTCTGTTCATGTCCTCCTGCAGAGCGTGTGTTCATGTCCTTCTGCTGAGTGTGTGTGTTCGTGTCCTTCTGCTGACTGTGTGTTCATGTCCTTCTGCTGAGTGTGTGTTCATTTCCTTCTGCTGAGTGTGTGTTCGTGTCCTTCTGCTGAGTGTGTGTTCATCTCCTCTGCTGAGTGTGTGTTCATGACCTTCTGCTGAGTGTGTTTTGATGTCCTTCTGCTGAGTGTGTGTTCATGTCCTTCTGCTGAGTGTGTGTTCATGTCCTTCTGCTGAGTGTGTGATCGTGTCCTTCTGCTGAGTGTGTGATCGTGTCCTTCTGCTGAGTGTGTGTTCATGTCCTTCTGCTGAGTTTGTGTTCATGTCCTTCTTCTGAGTGTGTGTTCATGCCCTTCTGCTGAGTGTGTGTTCATGTCCTTCTGCTGAGTGTGTGTGTTCGTGTCCTTCTGCTGAGTGTGTGTTCATGTCCTTCTGCTGAGTGTGTGTTCGTGTCCTTCTGCTGAGTGTGTGTTCATGTCCTTCTGCTGAGTGTGTTTTCGTGTTCTTCTGCTGAGTGTGTGTTCATGACCTTCTGCTGAGTGTGTTTTGATGTCCTTCTGCTGAGTGTGTGATCTTGTCCTTCTGCTGAGTGTGTGTTCATGCCCTTCTGCTTAGTGTGTGTTCATGTCCTTCTGCTGAGTGTGTGATCGTGTCCTTCTGCTGAGTGTGTGATCGTGTCCTTCCGCTGAGTGTGTGTTCATGTCCTTCTGCTGAGTTTGTGTTCATGTCCTTCTGCTGAGTGTGTGTTCATGTCCTTCTGCTGAGTGTGTGTTCATGCCCTTCTGCTGAGTGTGTGTTCATGTCCTTCTGCTGAGTGTGTGTGTTCGTGTCCTTCTGCTGAGTGTGTGTTCGTGTCCTTCTGCTGAGTGTGTGTTCGTGTCCTTCTGCTGAGTGTGTGTTCATGTCCTTCTGCTGAGTGTGTTTTCGTGTTCTTCTGCTGAGTGTGTGTTCGTGTCCTTCTGCTGAGTGTGTGATCATGTCCTTCTGCTGAGTGTGTGATCATGTCCTTCTGCTGAGTGTGTGTTCATGTCGTTCTGCTGAGTCTGTGTTCATGTCCTTCTGCTGAGTGTGTGTTCCTGTCCTTCTGCTAAGTGTGTGATCATGACCTTCTGTTGAATTTGTGTTCGTGTCCTTCTGCGGAGTGTGCGATCATGACCTTCTGCTGAGTGTGTGATCGTGTCCTTCTGCTGAGTGTGTGTTCATGACCTTCTGCTGAGTGTGTGATCATGTCCTGCTGAGTGTGTGTTCGTTTCCTGCTGCTGAGTGTGTGTTTGAGTCCTTCTGATGTGAGTGTGATAACGTCCCTCTGATGAATGTGTGATCATGTCCTTCTGCTGAGTGTGTGTTCATGCCCTTCTGCTTAGTGTGTGTTCATGTCCTTCTGCTGAGTGTGTGTTCATGTCCTTCTGCTGAGTGTGTGATCATGTCCTTCTGCTGAGTGTGTGATCGTGTCCTTCTGCTGAGTGTGTGTTCATGTCCTTCTGCTGAGTTTGTGTTCATGTCCTTCTGCTGAGTGTGTGTTCATGCCCTTCTGCTGAGTGTGTGTTCATGTCCTTCTGCTGAGTGTGTGTGTTCGTGTCCTTCTGCTGAGTGTGTGTTCATGTCCTTCTGCTGAGTGTGTGTTCGTGTCCTTCTGCTGAGTGTGTGTTCATGTCCTTCTGCTGAGTGTGTTTTCGTGTTCTTCTGCTGAGTGTGTGTTCGTGTCCTTCTGCTGAGTATGTGATCATGTCCTTCTGCTGAGTGTGTGATCATGTCCTTCTGCTCAGTGTGTGTTCATGTCCTTCTACTGAATGTGTGTTCCTGTCCTTCTGCTGAGTGTGTGTTCCTGTCCTTCTGCTGAGTGTGTGTTCAAGCCCTTCTGCTGAGTGTGTGTTCATGTCCTTCTGCTGAGTGTGTGTTCCTGTCCTTCTGCTGAGTGTGTGATCATGTCGTTCTGCTGAGTGTGTGTTCATGTCCTTCTGCTGAGTGTGTGATAATGGCCTTCTGCTGAGTGTGTGTTCGTGTCTTTCTGCTGAGTGTGTGATCATGTCCTGCTGAGTGTGTGTTTGTGTCCTTCTACTGAGAGTGTGATCACGTCCCTCTGCTGAGTGTCTGATCATTTCCGACTGCTGAGTGTGTGTTCATGTCCTCTGCTGAGTGTGTGCTCGTATCCTTCTGCTGAGTGAGCGTTCGTATACTTCTGCTGAGTGTGTGCTCGTGTCCTTCTGCTGAGTGTGTGTGTTCGTGTCCTTCAGCTGAGTGTGTGTGTTCGTGTCCTTCTGCTGAGTGTGTCTTCGTGCCCTTCTGCTGAGTGTGCGATCATGACCTTCTGCTGAGTGTGTGATCGTGTCCTTCTGCTGAGTGTGTGTTCATGACCTTCTGCTGAGTGTGTGATCATGTCCTGCTGAGTGTGTGTTCGTTTCCTTCTGCTGAGTGTGTGTTTGAGTCCTTCTGATGTGAGTGTGATAACGTCCCTCTGATGAATGTGTGATCATGTCTGACTGCTGAGTGTGTGTTCGTGTCCTTCTGCTGAGTGTGTGTTCGTATCCATCTGCTAAGTGTGTGATCGTGTTCTTATGCTGAGTGTGTGATCGTGTTCTTCTGCTGAGTGTGTGTTCATGTCCTTCTGCTGAGTGTGTGTTCATGCCCTTCTGCTGAGTGTGTGTTCATGACCTTCTGCTGTGTGTGTTTTGATGTCCTTCTGCTGAGTGTGTGTGTTCATGTCCTCTGCTGAGTGTGTGATCATGTCCTTCTGCTGAGTGTGTGTTAATTTCCTTCTGCTGAGTGTGTGTTCGTGTCCATCTGCTGAGTGTGTGTATTCGTGTCCTTCTGCTGAGTGTGTGTTCCTGTCCTTCTGCTAAGTGTGTGATCATGACCTTCTGTTGAATTTGTGTTCGTGTCCTTCTGCGGAGTGTGCGATCATGACCTTCTGCTGAGTGTGTGATCGTGTCCTTCTGCTGAGTGTGTGTTCATGACCTTCTGCTGAGTGTGTGATCATGTCCTGCTGAGTGTGTGTTCGTTTCCTGCTGCTGAGTGTGTGTTTGAGTCCTTCTGATGTGAGTGTGATAACGTCCCTCTGATGAATGTGTGATCATGTCCTTCTGCTGAGTGTGTGTTCATGCCCTTCTGCTTAGTGTGTGTTCATGTCCTTCTGCTGAGTGTGTGTTCATGTCCTTCTGCTGAGTGTGTGATCATGTCCTTCTGCTGAGTGTGTGATCGTGTCCTTCTGCTGAGTGTGTGTTCATGTCCTTCTGCTGAGTTTGTGTTCATGTCCTTCTGCTGAGTGTGTGTTCATGCCCTTCTGCTGAGTGTGTGTTCATGTCCTTCTGCTGAGTGTGTGTGTTCGTGTCCTTCTGCTGAGTGTGTGTTCATGTCCTTCTGCTGAGTGTGTGTTCGTGTCCTTCTGCTGAGTGTGTGTTCATGTCCTTCTGCTGAGTGTGTTTTCGTGTTCTTCTGCTGAGTGTGTGTTCGTGTCCTTCTGCTGAGTATGTGATCATGTCCTTCTGCTGAGTGTGTGATCATGTCCTTCTGCTCAGTGTGTGTTCATGTCCTTCTACTGAATGTGTGTTCCTGTCCTTCTGCTGAGTGTGTGTTCCTGTCCTTCTGCTGAGTGTGTGTTCAAGCCCTTCTGCTGAGTGTGTGTTCATGTCCTTCTGCTGAGTGTGTGTTCCTGTCCTTCTGCTGAGTGTGTGATCATGTCGTTCTGCTGAGTGTGTGTTCATGTCCTTCTGCTGAGTGTGTGATAATGGCCTTCTGCTGAGTGTGTGTTCGTGTCTTTCTGCTGAGTGTGTGATCATGTCCTGCTGAGTGTGTGTTTGTGTCCTTCTACTGAGAGTGTGATCACGTCCCTCTGCTGAGTGTCTGATCATTTCCGACTGCTGAGTGTGTGTTCATGTCCTCTGCTGAGTGTGTGCTCGTATCCTTCTGCTGAGTGAGCGTTCGTATACTTCTGCTGAGTGTGTGCTCGTGTCCTTCTGCTGAGTGTGTGTGTTCGTGTCCTTCAGCTGAGTGTGTGTGTTCGTGTCCTTCTGCTGAGTGTGTCTTCGTGCCCTTCTGCTGAGTGTGCGATCATGACCTTCTGCTGAGTGTGTGATCGTGTCCTTCTGCTGAGTGTGTGTTCATGACCTTCTGCTGAGTGTGTGATCATGTCCTGCTGAGTGTGTGTTCGTTTCCTTCTGCTGAGTGTGTGTTTGAGTCCTTCTGATGTGAGTGTGATAACGTCCCTCTGATGAATGTGTGATCATGTCTGACTGCTGAGTGTGTGTTCGTGTCCTTCTGCTGAGTGTGTGTTCGTATCCATCTGCTAAGTGTGTGATCGTGTTCTTATGCTGAGTGTGTGATCGTGTTCTTCTGCTGAGTGTGTGTTCATGTCCTTCTGCTGAGTGTGTGTTCATGCCCTTCTGCTGAGTGTGTGTTCATGACCTTCTGCTGTGTGTGTTTTGATGTCCTTCTGCTGAGTGTGTGTGTTCATGTCCTCTGCTGAGTGTGTGATCATGTCCTTCTGCTGAGTGTGTGTTAATTTCCTTCTGCTGAGTGTGTGTTCGTGTCCATCTGCTGAGTGTGTGTATTCGTGTCCTTCTGCTGAGTGTGTGATCATGACCTTCTGCTGAGTGTGTGATCGTGTCCTTCTGCTGAGTGTGTGTTCGTGTCCTTCTGCTGAGTGTGTGTGTTCGTGTCCTTCTGCTGAGTGTGTGTTTGTGTCCTTCTGCTGAGTGTGTGATCATTTCGGACTGCTGAGTGTGTGTTCATGTCCTCCTGCAGAGCGTGTGTTCATGTCCTTCTGCTGAGTGTGTGTGTTCGTGTCCTTCTGCTGACTGTGTGTTCATGTCCTTCTGCTGAGTGTGTGTTCATTTCCTTCTGCTGAGTGTGTGTTCGTGTCCTTCTGCTGAGTGTGTGTTCATCTCCTCTGCTGAGTGTGTGATCATGTCATTCTGCTGAGTGTGTGTTCATGACCTTCTGCTGAGTGTGTTTTGATGTCCTTCTGCTGAGTGTGTGTTCATGTCCTTCTGCTGAGTGCGTGTTCATGCCCTTCTGCTGAGTGTGTGTTCATGTCCTTCTGCTGAGTGTGTGTTCATGTCCTTCTGCTGAGTGTGTGATCGTGTCCTTCTGCTGAGTGTGTGATCGTGTCCTTCTACTGAGTGTGTGTTCATGTCCTTCTGCTGAGTTTGTGTTCATGACCTTCTGCTGATTTTGTGTTCATGTCCTTCTGCTGAGTGTGTGTTCATGTCCTTCTGCTGAGTGTGTGTGTTCGTGTCCTTCTGCTGAGTGTGTGTTCATGTCTTTCTGCTGAGTGTGTGTTCATGTCCTTCTGCTGAGTGTGTTTTCGTGATCTTCTGCTGAGTGTGTGTTCGTGTCCTGCTGAGTGTGTGATCATGTCCTTCTGCTGAGTGTGTGTTCATGTCCTTCTGCTGAGTGTGTGTTCCTGTCCTTCGGCTGAGTGTGTGTTCCTGTCCTTCTGCTGAGTGTGTGTGTTTGTGTCCTTCTGCAGATTGTGTGTTCCTGTCCTTCTGCTGAGTGTGTGATCATGACCTTCTGTTGAATTTGTGTTCGTGTCCTTCTGCTGACTGTGTTTGCAAGTCCTTCTGCTGAGTGTGTGTTCATGTCCTTCTGCTGAGTGTGTGTTCGTGTCCTTCTGCTGAGTGTGTGTTCATGCCCTTCTGCTGAGTGTGTGTTCGAGTTCTTCTGCTGAGTGTGTGATCGTGTCCTTCTGCTGAGTGTGTGTTCATGCCCTTCTGCTGAGTGTGTGTTCGTTTCTTTCTGCTGAGTGTGTGTTCATGTCCTCTGCTGAGTGTGTGTTCATGTCCTCTGCTGAGTGTGTGTTCATGTCCTCTGCGGAGTGTGTGATCATGTCGTTCTGCTGAGTGTGTGTTCGTGTCCTTCTGCTGAGTGTGTGATCATGTCCTGCTGAGTGTGTGTTTGTGTCCTTCTGCTGAGAGTGTGATCACGTCCCTCTGCTGAGTGTCTGATCATTTCCGACTGCTGAGTGTGTGTTCGTGTCCTCTGCTGAGTGTGTGTTTGTGTCCTTCTGCTAAGTGTGTGTTCGTGTCCTTCTGCTGAGTGTGTGTTCGTGTCCTTCTGCTGAGTGTGTGATCGTGTCCTTCTGCTAAGTGTGCGATCGTGTCCTTCTGCTGAGTGTGTGTTCATGTCCTTCTGCTCAGTGTGTGTTCGTATCCTTCTGCTGAGTGTGTGTTCGTGGCCTTCTGCTGAGTGTGTGTTCGTGTCCTTCTGCTGAGTGTCTGTGTTCGTGTCCTTCTGCTGAGTGTGTGTTCATGTCCTCTGCGGAGTGTGTGTTCATGTCCTTCTGCTGTGTGTGTGTGTGTTCATGACCTTCTGCTGAGTGTGTGTTCATGTCCGTCTGCTGAGTGTGTATTCATGTCCTTCTGCTGAGTGTGCGATCATGTCCTTCTGCTGAGTGTGTGATCATGTCCTTCTGCTGAGTGTGTGTTCGTGTCCTTCTGCTGAGTGTGTGTTTGTGTCCTTCTGCTGAGTGTGTGATCATGACCTTCTGCTGAGTGTGTGATTGTGTCCTGCTGAGTGTGTGTTCGTGTCCTTCTGCTGAGTGTGTGTTTGTGTCCTTCTGCTGAGTGTGTGATCATTTCCGACTGCAGATTGTGTGTTCATGTCCTTCTGCTGAGTGTGTGTTCATGTCCTTCTGCTGAGTGTGTGTTCAAGCCCTTCTGCTGAGTGTGTGTTCATTTCCTTCTGCTGAGTGTGTGTTCACACCCATCTGCTGAGTGTGTGTTTGTGCCCTGCTGAGTGTGTGTTCCTGTCTTTCTGCTGAGTGTGTGTATGTGTCCTTCTGCTGAGTGTGTGTTCATACCCTCTGCTGAGTGTGTGATCATGCTCTTCTGCTGAGTGTGTGTTCATGTCCTCTGCGGAGTGTGTGTTCATGTCCTTCTGCTGAGTGTGTATCACGCCCATCTGCTGAGTGTGTGTTTGTGTCCTTCAGCTGAGTGTGTGTTCCTGTCTTTCTGCTGAGTGTGTGTTTGTGTCCTTCTGCTGAGTGTGTGATCATTTCCGACTGCAGATTGTGTGTTCATGTACTTCTGCTGAGTGTGTGATCATGTCCTTCTGCTGAGTGTGTGATCGTGTCCTTCTGCTGAGTGTGATAATGGCCTTCTGCTGAGTGTGTGTTCGTGTCCTTCTGCTGAGTGTGTGATCATGTCCTGCTGAGTATGTGTTCGTGTCCTTCTGCTGAGTGTCTGATCATGTCCGACTGCTGAGTGTGTGTTCGTGTCCTCTGCTGAGTGTGTGTTTGTGTCATTCTGCTAAGTGTGTGTTCGTGTCCTTCTGCTGAGTGTGTGTTCGTGTCCTTCTGCAGAATGTGCGATCGTGTCCTTCTGCTGAGTGTGTTATCGTGTCCTTCTGCTGAGTGTGTTTTGATGTCCTTCTGCTGAGTGTGTGTTCATGTCCTTTTGCTGAGTGTGTATTTTTGTCCTTCTGCTGTGTGTGTGTGTTCATGTCCTCTGCTGAGTGTGTGATCATGTCCTTCTGCTGAGTGTGTGTTAATTTCCTTCTGCTGAGTGTGTGTTCGTGTCCATCTGCTGAGTATGTGTATTCGTGTCCTTCTGTGAGTGTGTGATCATGACCTTCTGCTGAGTGTGTGATCGTGTCCTTCTGCTGAGTGTGTGTTCGTGTCCTTCTGCTGAGTGTGTGTGTTCGTGTCCTTCTGCTGAGTGTGTGTTTGTGTCCTTCTGCTGAGTGTGTGATCATTTCCGATTGCTGAGTGTGTGTTCATGTCCTCCTGCAAAGTGTGTGTTCATTTCCTTCTGCTGAGTGTGTGTTCGTGTCCTTCTGCTGAGTGTGTGTTCATCTCCTCTGCTGAGTGTGTGATCATGTCATTCTGCTGAGTGTGTGTTCATGACCTTCTGCTGAGTGTGTTTTGATGTCCTTCTGCTGAGTGTGTGTTCATGTCCTTCTGCTGAGTGTGTGTTCATGTCCTTCTGCTGAGTGTGTGTTCATGTCCTTCTGCTGAGTGTCTGATCGTGTCCTTCTACTGAATGTGTGATTGTGTCCTTCTACTGAGTGTGTGTTTATGCCCTTCTGCTGAGTTTGTGTTCATGTCCTTCTGCTGAGTGTGTGTTCATGTCCTTCTGCTGAGTGTGTGTTCATGTCCTTCTGCTGAGTGTGTGTGTTCGTGTCCTTCTGCTGAGTGTGTGTTCATGTCCTTCTGCTGAGTGTGTTTTCGTGATCTTCTGCTGAGTGTGTGTTCGTGACCTTCTGCTGAGTGTGTGATCATGTCCTTCTGCTGAGTGTGTGTTCCTGGCCTTCTGCTGAGTGTGTGTTCCTGTCCTTCTGCTGAGTGTGTGTGTTTGTGTCCTTCTGCAGATTGTGTGTTCCTGTCCTTCTGCTGAGTGTCTGATCATGACCTTCTGTTGAATTTGTGTTCGTGTCCTTCTGCTGACTGTGTTTTCATGTCCTTCTGCTGAGTGTGTGTTCATGTCCTTCTGCTGAGTGTGTGTTCGTGTCCTTCTGCTGAGTGTGTGTTCATGCCCTTCTGCTGAGTGTGTGTTCGTGTTCTTCTGCTGAGTGTGTGTTCGTGTCCTTCTGCTGAGTGTGTGTTCATGCCCTTCTGCTGAGTGTGTGCTCGTTTCTTTCTGCTGAGTGTGTGTTCATGTCCTCTGCTGAGTGTGTGTTCATGTCCTCTGCGGAGTGTGTGATCATGTCGTTCTGCTGAGTGTGTGATAATGGCCTTCTGCTGAGTGTGTGTTCGTGTCCTTCTGCTGAGTGTGTGATCATGTCCTGCTGAGTGTGTGTTTGTGTCCTTCTGCTGAGAGTGTGATCACGTCCCTCTGCTGAGTGTCTGATCATTTCCGACTGCTGAGTGTGTGTTCATGTCCTCTGCGGAGTGTGTGTTCATGTCCTTCTGCTGTGTGTGTGTGTTCATGACCTTCTGCTGAGTGTGTGTTCGTGTCCTTCTGCTGAGTGTTTGTTAGTGTCCTTCTGCTGAGTGTGTGATCATTTCCGACTGCAGATTGTGTGTTCATGTCCTTCTGCTGAGTGTGTGTTCATGTCCTTCTGCTGAGTGTGTGTTCAAGCCCTTCTGCTGAGTGTGTGTTCATTTCCTTCTGCTGAGTGTGTGTTCACACCCATCTGCTGAGTGTGTGTTTGTGTCCTGCTGAGTGTGTGTTCCTGTCTTTCTGCTGAATGTGTGTTTCTGTCCTTCTGCTGAGTGTGTGTTCATACCCTCTGCAAAGTGTGTGATCATGCTCTTCTGCTGAGTGTGTGTTCATGTCCTCTGCGGAGTGTGTGTTCATGTCCTTCTGCTCAGTGTGTGTCACGCCTATCTGCTGAGTGTGTGTTTGTGTCCTTCAGCTGAGTGTGTGTTCCTGTCTTTCTGCTGAGTGTGTGTTTGTGTCCTTCTGCTGAGTGTGTGATCATTTCCGACTGCAAATTGTGTGTTCATGTCCTTCTGCTGAGTGTGTGATCATGTCCTTCTGCTGAGTGTGTGATCGTGTCCTTCTGCTGAGTGTGTGATAATGGCCTTCTGCTGAGTGTGTGTTCGTGTCCTTCTGCTGAGTGTGTGATCATGTCCTGCTGAGTATGTGTTCGTGTCCTTCTGCTGAGTGTGTGTTTGTGTCCTTCTGCTGAGAGTGTGATCACGTCCCTCTGCTGAGTGTCTGATCATGTCCGACTGCCGAGTGTGTGTTCGTGTCCTCTGCTGAGTGTGTGTTTGTGTCATTCTGCTAAGTGTGTGTTTGTGTCCTTCTGCTGAGTGTGTGTTCGTGTCCTTCTGCTGAGTGTGTGATCGTGTCCTTCTGCTAAGTGTGTGATCGTGTCCTTCTGCTGAGTGTGTGTTCTTGTCCTTCTGCTCACTGTGTGTTCATGTCCTTCTGCTGAGTGTGTGTTCGCATCATTCTGCTGAGTGTGTGTTTGTGTCCTTCTGCTGAGTGTGTGTGTTCGGCTCCTTCTGCTGAGTGTGTGTTCATGTCCTCTGCTGAGTGTGTGTTCATGTCCTCTGCGGAGTGTGTGATCATGTCCTTCTGCTGAGTGTGTGTTCATGTCCTTCTTCTGAGTGAGTGATAATGGCCTTCTGCTGAGTGTGTGATCATGTCCTGCAGAGTGTGTGTTCGTGTCCTTCTGCTGAGTGTGTGTTTGTGTCCTTCTGCTGAGTGTGTTATCATGTCCTTCTGGTGAGTGTGTGTTCATGTCCTCTGCGGAGTGTGTGTTCATGACCTCTGCTGAGTGTGTGATCATGTCCTTCTGCTGAGTGTGTGTTCATGTCCTTCTGCTGAGTGCGTGATAATGGCCTTCTGCTGAGTGTGTGTTCGTGTCCTTCTGCTGAGTGTGTGCTCATGTCCTGCTGAGTGTGTGTTCGTGTCCTTCTGCTGAGTGTGTGTTTGTGTCCTTCTGCTGAGAGTGTGATCACGTCCCTCTGCTAAGTGTGTGTTCGTGTCCTTCTGCTGAGTGTGTGATTGTGTCCTTCTGCTAAGTGTGTGATCGTGTCCTTCTGCTGAGTGTGTGTTCATGTCCTTCTGCTGAGTGTGTTTTCGTGATCTTCTGCTGAGTGTGTGTTCGTGTCCTTCTGCTGAGTGTGTGATCATGTCCTTCTGCTGAGTGTGTGTTCCTGTCCTTCTGCTGAGTGTGTGTTCCTGTCCTTCTGCTGAGTGTGTGTGTTTGTGTCCTTCTGCAGATTGTGTGTTCCTGTCCTTCTGCTGAGTGTCTGATCATGACCTTCTGTTGAATTTGTGTTCGTGTCCTTCTGCTGACTGTGTTTTCATGTCCTTCTGCTGAGTGTGTGTTCATGTCCTTCTGCTGAGTGTGTGTTCGTGTCCTTCTGCTGAGTGTGTGTTCATGCCCTTCTGCTGAGTGTGTGTTCGTGTTCTTCTGCTGAGTGTGTGTTCGTGTCCTTCTGCTGAGTGTGTGTTCATGCCCTTCTGCTGAGTGTGTGTTCGTTTCTTTCTGCTGAGTGTGTGTTCAGGTCCTCTGCTGAGTGTGTGTTCATGTCCTCTGCGGAGTGTGTGATCATGTCGTTCTGCTGAGTGTGTGTTCATGTCCTTCTGCTGAGTGTGTGATAATGGCCTTCTGCTGAGTGTGTGTTCGTGTCCTTCTGCTGAGTGTGTGATCATGTCCTGCTGAGTGTGTGTTTGTGTCCTTCTGCTGAGAGTGTGATCACGTCCCTCTGCTGAGTGTCTGATCATTTCCGACTGCTGAGTGTGTGTTCGTGTCCTCTGCTGAGTGTGTGTTTGTGTCCTTCTGCTAAGTGTGTGTTCGTGTCCTTCTGCTGAGTGTGTGTTCGTGTTCTTCTGCTGAGTGTGTGATCGTGTCCTTCTGCTAAGTGTGTGATCCTGTCCTTCTGCTGAGTGTGTGTTCATGTCCTTCTGCTCAGTGTGTGTTCGTATCCTTCTGCTGAGTGTGTGTTCGTGTCCTTCTGCTGAGTGTGTGTGTTCGTTTCCTTCTGCTGAGTGTGTGTTCATGTCCTCTGCGGAGTGTGTGTTCCTGTCCTTCTGCTGTGTGTGTGTGTTCATGACCTTCTGCTGAGTGTGTGTTCGTGTCCTTCTGCTGAGTGTTTGTTAGTGTCCTTCTGCTGAGTGTGTGATCATTTCCGACTGCAGATTGTGTGTTCATGTCCTTCTGCTGAGTGTGTGTTCATGTCCTTCTGCTGAGTGTGTGTTCAAGCCCTTCTGCTGAGTGTGTGTTCATTTCCTTCTGCTGAGTGTGTGTTCACACCCATCTGCTGAGTGTGTGTTTGTGTCCTGCTGAGTGTGTGTTCCTGTCTTTCTGCTGAGTGTGTGTTTCTGTCCTTCTGCTGAGTGTGTGTTCATACCCTCTGCTGAGTGTGTGATCATGCTCTTCTGCTGAGTGTGTGTTCATGTCCTCTGCGGAGTGTGTGTTCATGTCCTTCTGCTCAGTGTGTGTCACGCCTATCTGCTGAGTGTGTGTTTGTGTCCTTCAGCTGAGTGTGTGTTCCTGTCTTTCTGCTGAGTGTGTGTTTGTGTCCTTCTGCTGAGTGTGTGATCATTTCCGACTGCAAATTGTGTGTTCATGTCCTTCTGCTGAGTGTGTGATCGTGTCCTTCTGCTGAGTGTGTGATAATGGCCTTCTGCTGAGTGTGTGTTCGTGTCCTTCTGCTGAGTGTGTGATCACGTCCTGATGAGTATGTGTTCGTGTCCTTCTGCTGAGTGTGTGTTTGTGTCCTTCTGCTGAGAGTGTGATCACGTCCCTCTGCTGAGTGTCTGATCATGTCCGACTGCCGAGTGTGTGTTCGTGTCCTCTGCTGAGTGTGTGTTTGTGTCATTCTGCTAAGTGTGTGTTTGTGTCCTGCTGAGTGTGTGTTCGTGTCCTTCTGCTGAGTGTGTGATCGTGTCCTTCTGCTAAGTGTGTGATCGTGTCCTTCTGCTGAGTGTGTGTTCTTGTCCTTCTGCTCACTGTGTGTTCATGTCATTCTGCTGAGTGTGTGTTCGCATCATTCTGCTGAGTGTGTGTTTGTGTCCTTCTGCTGAGTGTGTGTGTTCGGCTCCTTCTGCTGAGTGTGTGTTCATGTCCTCTGCTGAGTGTGTGTTCATGTCCTCTGCGGAGTGTGTGATCATGTCCTTCTGCTGAGTGTGTGTTCATGTCCTTCTTCTGAGTGAGTGATAATGGCCTTCTGCTGAGTGTGTGATCATGTCCTGCAGAGTGTGTGTTCGTGTCCTTCTGCTGAGTGTGTGTTCATGTCCTTCTGCTGAGTGTGTGTTCAAGCCCTTCTGCTGAGTGTGTGTTCATTTCCTTCTGCTGAGTGTGTGTTCACACCCATCTGCTGAGTGTGTGTTTGTGTCCTGCTGAGTGTGTGTTCCTGTCTTTCTGCTGAGTGTGTGTTTCTGTCCTTCTGCTGAGTGTGTGTTCATACCCTCTGCTGAGTGTGTGATCATGCTCTTCTGCTGAGTGTGTGTTCATGTCCTCTGCGGAGTGTGTGTTCATGTCCTTCTGCTCAGTGTGTGTCACGCCTATCTGCTGAGTGTGTGTTTGTGTCCTTCAGCTGAGTGTGTGTTCCTGTCTTTCTGCTGAGTGTGTGTTTGTGTCCTTCTGCTGAGTGTGTGATCATTTCCGACTGCAAATTGTGTGTTCATGTCCTTCTGCTGAGTGTGTGATCGTGTCCTTCTGCTGAGTGTGTGATAATGGCCTTCTGCTGAGTGTGTGTTCGTGTCCTTCTGCTGAGTGTGTGATCACGTCCTGATGAGTATGTGTTCGTGTCCTTCTGCTGAGTGTGTGTTTGTGTCCTTCTGCTGAGAGTGTGATCACGTCCCTCTGCTGAGTGTCTGATCATGTCCGACTGCCGAGTGTGTGTTCGTGTCCTCTGCTGAGTGTGTGTTTGTGTCATTCTGCTAAGTGTGTGTTTGTGTCCTGCTGAGTGTGTGTTCGTGTCCTTCTGCTGAGTGTGTGATCGTGTCCTTCTGCTAAGTGTGTGATCGTGTCCTTCTGCTGAGTGTGTGTTCTTGTCCTTCTGCTCACTGTGTGTTCATGTCATTCTGCTGAGTGTGTGTTCGCATCATTCTGCTGAGTGTGTGTTTGTGTCCTTCTGCTGAGTGTGTGTGTTCGGCTCCTTCTGCTGAGTGTGTGTTCATGTCCTCTGCTGAGTGTGTGTTCATGTCCTCTGCGGAGTGTGTGATCATGTCCTTCTTCTGAGTGAGTGATAATGGCCTTCTGCTGAGTGTGTGATCATGTCCTGCAGAGTGTGTGTTCGTGTCCTTCTGCTGAGTGTGTGTTTGTGTCCTTCTGCTGAGTGTGTGACCATGTCCTTCTGGTGAGTGTGTGTTCATGTCCTCTGCGGAGTGTGTGTTCATGACCTCTGCTGCGTGTGTGATCATGTCCTTCTGCTGAGTGTGTGTTCATGTCCTTCTGCTGAGTGTGTGATAATGGCCTTCTGCTGAGTGTGTGTTCGTGTCCTTCTGCTGAGTGTGTGCTCATGTCCTGCTGAGTGTGTGTTCGTGTCCTTCTGCTGAGTGTGTGTTTGTGTCCTTCTGCTGAGAGTGTGATCACGTCCCTCTGCTAAGTGTGTGTTCGTGTCCTTCTGCTGAGTGTGTGATTGTGTCCTTCTGCTAAGTGTGTGATCGTGTCCTTCTGCTGAGTGTGTGTTCATGTCCTTCTGCTGAGTGTGTGTTCGTGTCCTTCTGCTGAGTGTGTGTTCGTGTCCTTCTGCTGAGTGTGTGTGTTCGTGTCCTTCTGCTGAGTGTGCGTTCATGTCCTCTGCTGAGTGTGTGATCATGTCCTTCTGCTGAGTGTGTGTTCGTGTCCTTCTGCAGAGTGTGTGTTCATGACCTCCTGCTGAGTGTGTGATCATGTCCTGCTGAGTGCGTGTTCGTGTCCTTCTGCTGAGTGTGTGTTCGTGTCCTTCTGCTGAGTGTGTGTTCGTGTCCTTCTGCTGAGTGTGTGTGTTCGTTTCCTTCTGCTGAGTGTGTGTTCATGTCCTCTGCGGAGTGTGTGTTCCTGTCCTTCTGCTGTGTGTGTGTGTTCATGACCTTCTGCTGAGTGTGTGTTCGTGTCCTTCTGCTGAGTGTTTGTTAGTGTCCTTCTGCTGAGTGTGTGATCATTTCCGACTGCAGATTGTGTGTTCATGTCCTTCTGCTGAGTGTGTGTTCATGTCCTTCTGCTGAGTGTGTGTTCGGCTCCTTCTGCTGAGTGTGTGTTCATGTCCTCTGCTGAGTGTGTGTTCATGTCCTCTGCGGAGTGTGTGATCATGTCCTTCTGCTGAGTGTGTGTTCATGTCCTTCTTCTGAGTGAGTGATAATGGCCTTCTGCTGAGTGTGTGATCATGTCCTGCAGAGTGTGTGTTCGTGTCCTTCTGCTGAGTGTGTGTTTGTGTCCTTCTGCTGAGTGTGTGACCATGTCCTTCTGGTGAGTGTGTGTTCATGTCCTCTGCGGAGTGTGTGTTCATGACCTCTGCTGCGTGTGTGATCATGTCCTTCTGCTGAGTGTGTGTTCATGTCCCTCTGCTGAGTGTGTGATAATGGCCTTCTGCTGAGTGTGTGTTCGTGTCCTTCTGCTGAGTGTGTGCTCATGTCCTGCTGAGTGTGTGTTCGTGTCTCCTTCTGCTGAGTGTGTGTTTGTGTCCTTCTGCTGAGAGTGTGATCACGTCTCTCTGCTAAGTGTGTGTTCGTGTCCTTCTGCTGAGTGTGTGATTGTGTCCTTCTGCTAAGTGTGTGATCGTGTCCTTCTGCTGAGTGTGTGTTCATGTCCTTCTGCTGAGTGTGTGTTCGTGTCCTTCTGCTGAGTGTGTGTTCGTGTCCTTCTGCTGAGTGTGTGTGTTCGTGTCCTTCTGCTGAGTGTGCGTTCATGTCCTCTGCTGAGTGTGTGATCATGTCCTTCTGCTGAGTGTGTGTTCGTGTCCTTCTGCAGAGTGTGTGTTCATGACCTCCTGCTGAGTGTGTGATCATGTCCTGCTGAGTGCGTGTTCGTGTCCTTCTGCTGAGTGTGTGTTCGTGTCCTTCTGCTGAGTGTGTGTTCGTGTCCTTCTGCTGAGTGTGTGTGTTCGTTTCCTTCTGCTGAGTGTGTGTTCATGTCCTCTGCGGAGTGTGTGTTCCTGTCCTTCTGCTGTGTGTGTGTGTTCATGACCTTCTGCTGAGTGTGTGTTCGTGTCCTTCTGCTGAGTGTTTGTTAGTGTCCTTCTGCTGAGTGTGTGATCATTTCCGACTGCAGATTGTGTGTTCATGTCCTTCTGCTGAGTGTGTGTTCATGTCCTTCTGCTGAGTGTGTGTTCAAGCCCTTCTGCTGAGTGTGTGTTCATTTCCTTCTGCTGAGTGTGTGTTCACACCCATCTGCTGAGTGTGTGTTCACACCCATCTGCTGAGTGTGTGTTTGTGTCCTGCTGAGTGTGTGTTCCTGTCTTTCTGCTGAGTGTGTGTTTCTGTCCTTCTGCTGAGTGTGTGTTCATACCCTCTGCTGAGTGTGTGATCATGCTCTTCTGCTGAATGTGTGTTCATGTCCTCTGCGGAGTGTGTGTTCATGTCCTTCTGCTCAGTGTGTGTCACGCCTATCTGCTGAGTGTGTGTTTGTGTCCTTCAGCTGAGTGTGTGTTCCTGTCTTTCTGCTGAGTGTGTGTTTGTGTCCTTCTGCTGAGTGTGTGATCATTTCCGACTGCAAATTGTGTGTTCATGTCCTTCTGCTGAGTGTGTGATCGTGTCCTTCTGCTGAGTGTGTGATAATGGCCTTCTGCTGAGTGTGTGTTCGTGTCCTTCTGCTGAGTGTGTGATCACGTCCTGATGAGTATGTGTTCGTGTCCTTCTGCTGAGTGTGTGTTTGTGTCCTTCTGCTGAGAGTGTGATCACGTCCCTCTGCTGAGTGTCTGATCATGTCCGACTGCCGAGTGTGTGTTCGTGTCCTCTGCTGAGTATGCGTTTGTGTCATTCTGCTAAGTGTGTGTTTGTGTCCTGCTGAGTGTGTGTTCGTGTCCTTCTGCTGAGTGTGTGATCGTGTCCTTCTGCTAAGTGTGTGATCGTGTCCTTCTGCTGAGTGTGTGTTCTTGTCCTTCTGCTCACTGTGTGTTCATGTCATTCTGCTGAGTGTGTGTTCGCATCATTCTGCTGAGTGTGTGTTTGTGTCCTTCTGCTGAGTGTGTGTGTTCGGCTCCTTCTGCTGAGTGTGTGTTCATGTCCTCTGCTGAGTGTGTGTTCATGTCCTCTGCGGAGTGTGTGATCATGTCCTTCTGCTGAGTGTGTGTTCATGTCCTTCTTCTGAGTGAGTGATAATGGCCTTCTGCTGAGTGTGTGATCATGTCCTGCAGAGTGTGTGTTCGTGTCCTTCTGCTGAGTGTGTGTTTGTGTCCTTCTGCTGAGTGTGTGACCATGTCCTTCTGGTGAGTGTGTGTTCATGTCCTCTGCGGAGTGTGTGTTCATGACCTCTGCTGCGTGTGTGATCATGTCCTTCTGCTGAGTGTGTGTTCATGTCCTTCCGCTGAGTGTGTGATAATGGCCTTCTGCTGAGTGTGTGTTCGTGTCCTTCTGCTGAGTGTGTGCTCATGTCCTGCTGAGTGTGTGTTCGTGTCCTTCTGCTGAGTGTGTGTTTGTGTCCTTCTGCTGAGAGTGTGATCACGTCCCTCTGCTAAGTGTGTGTTCGTGTCCTTCTGCTGAGTGTGTGATTGTGTCCTTCTGCTAAGTGTGTGATCGTGTCCTTCTGCTGAGTGTGTGTTCATGTCCTTCTGCTGAGTGTGTGTTCGTGTCCTTCTGCTGAGTGTGTGTTCGTGTCCTTCTGCTGAGTGTGTGTGTTCGTGTCCTTCTGCTGAGTGTGCGTTCATGTCCTCTGCTGAGTGTGTGATCATGTCCTTCTGCTGAGTGTGTGTTCGTGTCCTTCTGCAGAGTGTGTGTTCATGACCTCCTGCTGAGTGTGTGATCATGTCCTGCTGAGTGCGTGTTCGTGTCCTTCTGCTGAGTGTGTGTTTGTGTCCTTCTGCTGAGAGTTTGATCACGTCCCTCTGCTGAGTGTGAGATCATGTCCTTCTGCTGAGTGTGTGTTCGTGTCCTTCTGCTGAGTGTGTGTTCATCTCCTTCTGCTGAGTGTGTGTTCATGTCCTTCTGCTGAGCGTGTTTTCCTGTTCTTCTGCTGAGTGTGTGTTCGTGTCCTTCTGCTGAGTGTGTGTTCATGCTCTTCTGCTGAGTGTGTGATCATGTCCTTCTGCTGAGTGTGTGTTCATGTCCTTCTGCTGAGTGTGTGTTCCTGTCCTTCTGCTGAGTGTGTGTGTTTGTGTCCTTCTGCAGAGTGTGTGTTCGTGTCCTTCTGCTGAGTGTGTGTTCAAGCCCTTCTGCTGAGTGTGTGTTCATGACCTTCTGCTGAGTGTGTGTTCACACCCATCTGCTGAGTGTGTGTTTGTGTCCTTCTGCTGAGTGTGTGTGTTCGTGTCCTTCTGCTGAGTGTGTGTTCATGACCTTCTGCTGAGTGTGAGTGATAATGGCCTTCTGCTGAGTGTGTGTTCGTGTCCATCTGCTGAGTGTGTGTTTGTGTCCTTCTGCTGAGTGTGTGATCATGACCTTCTGCTGAGTGTCTGATCGTGTCCTTCTGCTGAGTGTGTGTTTGTGTCCTTCTGCTGAGTTTGTGTTTGTGTCCTTCTGCTGAGTGTGTGATCATTTCCGACTGCTGATTGTGTGTTCATGTCCTTCTGCTGAGTGTGTGTTCATGCCCTTCTGCTGAGTGTGTGTTCACGCCCATCTGCTGAGTGTGTGTTTGTGTCCTTCTGCTGAGTGTGTGTTCCTGTCTTTCTGCTGAGTGTGTGTTCGTGTCCTTCTGCTGAGAGTTTGATCACGTCCCTCTGCTGAGTGTGAGATCATGTCCTTCTGCTGAGTGTGTTTTCGTGTCCTTCTGCTGAGTATGTGTTTGTGTCCTTCTGCTGAGAGTGTGATCACGTCCCTCTGCTGAGTGTCTGATCATGTCCGACTGCTGAGTGTGTGTTCGTGTCCTCTGCTGAGTGTGTGTTTGTGTCATTCTGCTAAGTGTGTGTTTGTGTCCTTCTGCTGAGTGTGTGTTCCTGTCCTTCTGCTGAGTGTGTGATCGTGTCCTTCTGCTAAGTGTGTGATTGTGTCCTTCTGCTGAGTGTGTGTTCTTGTCCTTCTGCTCACTGTGTGTTCATGTCCTTCTGCTGAGTGTGTGTTCGCATCATTCTGCTGAGTGTGTGTTCGTGTCCTTCTGCTGAGTGTGTGTGTTCGGGTCCTTCTGCTGAGTGTGTGTTCATGTCCTCTGCTGAGTGTGTGTTCATGTCCTCTGCGGAGTGTGTCATCATGTCCTTCTGCTGAGTGTGTGTTCATGTCCTTCTTCTGAGTGTGTGATAATGGCCTTCTGCTGAGTGTGTGATCATGTCCTGCTGAGTGTGTGTTCGTGTCCTTCTGCTGAGTGTGTGTTTGTGTCCTTCTGCTGAGTGTGTGATCATGTCCTTCTGGTGAGTGTGTGTTCATGTCCTCTGCGGAGTGTGTGTTCATGACCTCTGCTGGGTGTGTGATCATGTCCTTCTGCTGAGTGTGTGTTCATGTCCTTCTGCTGAGTGTGTGATAATGGCCTTCTGCTGAGTGTGTGTTCGTGTCCTTCTGCTGAGTGTGTGCTCATGTCCTGCTGAGTGTGTGTTCGTGTCCTTCTGCTGAGTGTGTGTTTGTGTCCTTCTGCTGAGAGTGTGATCACGTCCCTCTGCTAAGTGTGTGTTCGTGTCCTTCTGCTGAGTGTGTGATTGTGTCCTTCTGCTAAGTGTGTGATCGTGTCCTTCTGCTGAGTGTGTGTTCATGTCCTTCTGCTGAGTGTGTGCTCGTGTCCTTCTGCTGAGTGGGTGTTCGTGTCCTTCTGCTGAGTGTGTGTGTTCGTGTCCTTCTGCTGAGTGTGCGTTCATGTCCTCTGCTGAGTGTGTGATCATGTCCTTCTGCTGAGTGTGTGTTCGTGTCCTTCTGCAGAGTGTGTGTTCATGACCTCCTGCTGAGTGTGTGATCATGTCCTGCTGAGTGCGTGTTCGTGTCCTTCTGCTGAGTATATGTTTGTGTCCTTCTGCTGAGAGTTTGATCACGTCCCTCTGCTGAGTGTGAGATCATGTCCTTCTGCTGAGTGTGTGTTCGTGTCCTTCTGCTGAGTGTGTGTTCATCTCCTTCTGCTGAGTGTGTGTTCATGTCCTTCTGCTGAGTGTGTTTTCCTGTTCTTCTGCTGAGTGTGTGTTCGTGTCCTTCTGCTGAGTGTGTGTTCATGCTCTTCTGCTGAGTGTGTGATCATGTCCTTCTGCTGAGTGTGTGTTCATGTCCTTCTGCTGAGTGTGTGTTCCTGTCCTTCTGCTGAGTGTGTGTTCATGTCCTTCTGCTGAGTGTGTGTGTTTGTGTCCTTCTGCAGAGTTTGTGTTCGTGTCCTTCTGCTGAGTGTGTGTTCGAGCCCTTCTGCTGAGTGTGTGTTCATGTCCTTCTGCTGAGTGTGTGTTCACACCCATCTGCTGAGTGTGTGTTTGTGTCCTTCTGCTGAGTGTGTGTGTTCGTGTCCTTCTGCTGAGTGTGTGTTCATGACCTTCTGCTGAGTGTGAGTGATAATGGCCTTCTGCTGAGTGTGTGTTCGTGTCCATCTGCTGAGTGTGTGTTTGTGTCCTTCTGCTGAGTGTGTGATCATGACCTTCTGCTGAGTGTCTGATCGTGTCCTTCTGCTGAGTGTGTGTTTGTGTCCTTCTGCTGAGTTTGTGTTTGTGTCCTTCTGCTGAGTGTGTGATCATTTCCGACTGCTGATTGTGTGTTCATGTCCTTCTGCTGAGTGTGTGTTCATGTCCTTCTGCTGAGTGTGTGTTCACGCCAATCTGCTGAGTGTGTGTTCCTGTCTTTCTGCTGAGTGTGTGTTCGTGTCCTTCTGCTGAGAGTTTGATCACGTCCCTCTGCTGAGTGTGAGATCATGTCCTTCTGCTGAGTGTGTGTTCGTGTCCTTCTGCTGAGTGTGTGTTCATCTCCTTCTGCTGAGTGTGTGTTCATGTCCTTCTGCTGAGTGTGTTTTCCTGTTCTTCTGCTGAGTGTGTGTTCGTGTCCTTCTGCTGAGTGTGTGTTCATGCTCTTCTGCTGAGTGTGTGATCATGTCCTTCTGCTGAGTGTGTGTTCATGTCCTTCTGCTGAGTGTTTGTTCCTGTCCTTCTGCTGAGTGTGTGTTGATGTCCTTCTGCTGAGTGTGTGTGTTTGTGTCCTTCTGCAGAGTGTGTGTTCGTGTCCTTCTGCTGAGTGTGTGTTCGAGCCCTTCTGCTGAGTGTGTGTTCATGTCCTTCTGCTGAGTGTGTGTTCACACCCATCTGCTGAGTGTGTGTTTGTGTCCTTCTGCTGAGTGTGTGTGTTCGTGTCCTTCTGCTGAGTGTGTGTTCATGACCTTCTGCTGAGTGTGAGTGATAATGGCCTTCTGCTGAGTGTGTGTTCGTGTCCATCTGCTGAGTGTGTGTTTGTGTCCTTCTGCTGAGTGTGTGATCATGACATTCTGCTGAGTGTCTGATCGTGTCCTTCTGCTGAGTGTGTGTTTGTGTCCTTCTGCTGAGTTTGTGTTTGTGTCCTTCTGCTGAGTGTGTGATCATTTCCGACTGCTGATTGTGTGTTCATGTCCTTCTGCTGAGTGTGTGTTCATGTCCTTCTGCTGAGTGTGTGTTCACGCCAATCTGCTGAGTGTGTGTTTGTGTCCTTCTGCTGAGTGTGTGTTCCTGTCTTTCTGCTGAGTGTGTGTTCGTGTCCTTCTGCTGAGAGTTTGATCACGTCCCTCTGCTGAGTGTGAGATCATGTCCTTCTGCTGAGTGTGTCTTCGTGTCCTTCTGCTGAGTGCGTGTTCATTTCTTTCTGCTGAGTGTGTGTTCATGTACTCTGCTGAGTGTGTGTTCGTGTCCGTCTGCTGAGTGTGTGTTCAGGTCCTTCTGCTGAGTGTGTGTTCATGTCCTTCTGCTGAGTGTGTTTTCGTGTTCTTCTGCTGAGTGTGTGTTCGTGTCCTTCTGCTGAGAGTGTGTTCATGCTCTTCTGCTGAGTGTGTGATCATGTCCTTCTGCTGAGTGTGTGTTCATGTCCTTCTGCTGAGTGTGTGTTCCTGTCCTTCTGCTGAGTGTGTGTTCGTGTCCTTCTGCTGAGTGTGTGTGTTTGTGTCCTTCTGCAGAGTGGTGTGTTCGTGTCCTTCTGCTGAGTGTGTGTTCAAGCCCTTCTGCTGAGTGTGTGTGTTCGTGTCCTTCTGCTGAGTGTGTGTCCATGACCTTCTGCTGAGTGTGAGTGTTCATGTCCTTCTGCTGACTGTGTATTCATGTTCTTTTGCTGAGTGTGCGATCATGTCCTTCTGCTGAGTGTGTGATCATGTCCTTCTGCTGAGTGTGTGTTCATGTCCTCTGCTGAGTGTGTGATCATGTCCTTCTGCTGAGTGTTTGTTCGTGTCCATCTGCTGAGTGTGTGTTTGTTTCCTTCTGCTGAGTGTGTGATCATGACATTCTGCTGAGTGTGTGATCGTGTCCTTCTGCTGAGTGTGTGTTTGTGTCCTTCTGCTGAGTTTGTGTTTGTGCCCTTCTGCTGAGTGTGTGATCATTTCCGACTGCTGATTGTGTGTTCATGTCCTTCTGCTGAGTGTGTGTTCATGTCCTTCTGCTGAGTGTGTGTTCACGCCCATCTGCTGAGTGTGTGTTTGTGTCCTTCTGCTGAGTGTGTGTTCCTGTCTTTCTGCTGAGTGTGTGTTCGTGTCCTTCTGCTGAGTGTGTGTTCATGCCTTCTGCTGAGTGTGTGATCATGTCCTTCTGCTGAGTGTGTGATCATGTCCTTCTGCTGAGTGTGTGTTCATGTCCTTCTGCTGAGTGTGTGATCATGTCCTTCTGCTGAGTGTGTGTTCGTGTCCTTCTGCTGAGTGTGTGTTTGTGTCCTTCTGCTGAGAGTGTGATCACGTCCCTCTGCTGAGTGTCTGATCATGTCCGACTGCCGAGTGTGTGTTCGTGTCCTCTGCTGAGTGTGTGTTTGTGTCATTCTGCTAAGTGTGTGTTTGTGTCCTTCTGCTGAGTGTGTGTTCGTGTCCTTCTGCTGAGTGTGTGATCGTGTCGTTCTGCTAAGTGTGTGATCGTGTCCTTCTGCTGAGTGTGTGTTCTTGTCCTTCTGCTCACTGTGTGTTCATGTCCTTCTGCTGAGTGTGTGTTCGCATCATTCTGCTGAGTGTGTGTTTGTGTCCTTCTGCTGAGTGTGTGTGTTCGGGTCGTTCTGCTGAGTGTGTGTTCATGTCCTCTGCTGAGTGTGTGTTCATGTCCTCTGCGGAGTGTGTGATCATGTCCTTCTGCTGAGTGTGTGTTCATGTCCTTCTGGTGAGTGTGTGTTCATGTCCTCTGCGGAGTGTGTGTTCATGACCTCTGCTGAGTGTGTGATCATGTCCTTCTGCTGAGTGTGTGTTCATGTCCTGCAGAGTGTGTGTTCGTGTCCTTCTGCTGAGTGTGTGTTTGTGTCCTTCTGCTGAGTGTGTGATCATGTCCTTCTGGTGAGTGTGTGTTCATGTCCTCTGCGGAGTGTGTGTTCATGACCTCTGCTGAGTGTGTGATCATGTCCTTCTGCTGAGTGTGTGTTCATGTCCTTCTGCTGAGTGTGTGATAATGGCCTTCTGCTGAGTGTGTGTTCGTGTCCTTCTGCTGAGTGTGTGCTCATGTCCTGCTGAGTGTGTGTTCGTGTCCTTCTGCTGAGTGTGTGTTTGTGTCCTTCTGCTGAGAGTGTGATCACGTCCCTCTGCTAAGTGTGTGTTCGTGTCCTTCTGCTGAGTGTGTGATTGTGTCCTTCTGCTAAGTGTGTGATCGTGTCCTTCTGCTGAGTGTGTGTTCATGTCCTTCTGCTGAGTGTGTGTTCGTGTCCTTCTGCTGAGTTTGTGTTTGTGTCCTTCTGCTGAGTGTGTGATCATTTCCGACTGCTGATTGTGTGTTCATGTCCTTCTGCTGAGTGTGTGTTCATGTCCTTCTGCTGAGTGTGTGTTCACGCCAATCTGCTGAGTGTGTGTTTGTGTCCTTCTGCTGAGTGTGTGTTCCTGTCTTTCTGCTGAGTGTGTGTTCGTGTCCTCCTGCTGAGAGTTTGATCACGTCCCTCTGCTGAGTGTGAGATCATGTCCTTCTGCTGAGTGTGTCTTCGTGTCCTTCTGCTGAGTGCGTGTTCATTTCTTTCTGCTGAGTGTGTGTTCATGTACTCTGCTGAGTGTGTGTTCGTGTCCGTCTGCTGAGTGTGTGTTCAGGTCCTTCTGCTGAGTGTGTGTTCATGTCCTTCTGCTGTGTGTGTGTTCGTGTCCTTCTGCTGAGTGTGTGTTCATCTCCGTCTGCTGAGTGTGTGTTCATGTCCTTCTGCTGAGTGTGTTTTCGTGTTCTTCTGCTGAGTGTGTGTTCGTGTCCTTCTGCTGAGAGTGTGTTCATGCTCTTCTGCTGAGTGTGTGATCATGTCCTTCTGCTGAGTGTGTGTTCATGTCCTTCTGCTGAGTGTGTGTTCCTGTCCTTCTGCTGAGTGTGTGTTCGTGTCCTTCTGCTGAGTGTGTGTGTTTGTGTCCTTCTGCAGAGTGCGTGTTCATTTCTTTCTGCTGAGTGTGTGTTCATGTACTCTGCTGAGTGTGTGTTCGTGTCCGTCTGCTGAGTGTGTGTTCAGGTCCTTCTGCTGAGTGTGTGTTCATGTCCTTCTGCTGTGTGTGTGTTCGTGTCCTTCTGCTGAGTGTGTGTTCATCTCCGTCTGCTGAGTGTGTGTTCATGTCCTTCTGCTGAGTGTGTTTTCGTGTTCTTCTGCTGAGTGTGTGTTCGTGTCCTTCTGCTGAGAGTGTGTTCATGCTCTTCTGCTGAGTGTGTGATCATGTCCTTCTGCTGAGTGTGTGTTCATGTCCTTCTGCTGAGTGTGTGTTCCTGTCCTTCTGCTGCGTGTGTGTTCGTGTCCTTCTGCTGAGTGTGTGTGTTTGTGTCCTTCTGCAGAGTGTGTGTTCGTGTCCTTCTGCTGAGTGTGTGTTCAAGCCCTTCTGCTGAGTGTGTGTTCATGTCCTTCTGCTGAGTGTGTGTTCACGCCCATCTGCTGAGTGTGTGTTTGTGTCCTTCTGCTGAGTGTGTGTGTTCGTGTCCTTCTGCTGAGTGTGTGTCCATGACCTTCTGCTGAGTGTGAGTGTTCATGTCCTTCTGCTGAGTGTGTATTCATGTCCTTTTGCTGAGTGTGCGATCATGTCCTTCTGCTGAGTGTGTGATCATGTCCTTCTGCTGAGTGTGTGTTCATGTCCTCTGCTGAGTGTGTGATCATGTCCTTCTGCTGAGTGTTTGTTCGTGTCCATCTGCTGAGTGTGTGTTTGTTTCCTTCTGCTGAGTGTGTGATCATGACATTCTGCTGAGTGTGTGATCGTGTCCTTCTGCTGAGTGTGTGTTTGTGTCCTTCTGCTGAGTTTGTGTTTGTGCCCTTCTGCTGAGTGTGTGATCATTTCCGACTGCTGATTGTGTGTTCATGTCCTTCTGCTGAGTGTGTGTTCATGTCCTTCTGCTGAGTGTGTGTTCACGCCCATCTGCTGAGTGTGTGTTTGTGTCCTTCTGCTGAGTGTGTGTTCCTGTCTTTCTGCTGAGTGTGTGTTCGTGTCCTTCTGCTGAGTGTGTGTTCATGCCTTCTGCTGAGTGTGTGATCATGTCCTTCTGCTGAGTGTGTGATCATGTCCTTCTGCTGAGTGTGTGTTCATGTCCTTCTGCTGAGTGTGTGATCATGTCCTTCTGCTGAGTGTGTGTTCGTGTCCTTCTGCTGAGTGTGTGTTTGTGTCCTTCTGCTGAGAGTGTGATCACGTCCCTCTGCTGAGTGTCTGATCATGTCCGACTGCCGAGTGTGTGTTCGTGTCCTCTGCTGAGTGTGTGTTTGTGTCATTCTGCTAAGTGTGTGTTTGTGTCCTTCTGCTGAGTGTGTGTTCGTGTCCTTCTGCTGAGTGTGTGATCGTGTCGTTCTGCTAAGTGTGTGATCGTGTCCTTCTGCTGAGTGTGTGTTCATCTCCGTCTGCTGAGTGTGTGTTCATGTCCTTCTGCTGAGTGTGTTTTCGTGTTCTTCTGCTGAGTGTGTGTTCGTGTCCTTCTGCTGAGAGTGTGTTCATGCTCTTCTGCTGAGTGTGTGATCATGTCCTTCTGCTGAGTGTGTGTTCATGTCCTTCTGCTGAGTGTGTGTTCCTGTCCTTCTGCTGAGTGTGTGTTCGTGTCCTTCTGCTGAGTGTGTGTGTTTGTGTCCTTCTGCAGAGTGTGTGTTCGTGTCCTTCTGCTGAGTGTGTGTTCAAGCCCTTCTGCTGAGTGTGTGTTCATGTCCTTCTGCTGAGTGTGTGTTCACGCCCATCTGCTGAGTGTGTGTTTGTGTCCTTCTGCTGAGTGTGTGTGTTCGTGTCCTTCTGCTGAGTGTGTGTCCATGACCTTCTGCTGAGTGTGAGTGTTCATGTCCTTCTGCTGAGTGTGTATTCATGTCCTTTTGCTGAGTGTGCGATCATGTCCTTCTGCTGAGTGTGTGATCATGTCCTTCTGCTGAGTGTGTGTTCATGTCCTCTGCTGAGTGTGTGATCATGTCCTTCTGCTGAGTGTTTGTTCGTGTCCATCTGCTGAGTGTGTGTTTGTTTCCTTCTGCTGAGTGTGTGATCATGACATTCTGCTGAGTGTGTGATCGTGTCCTTCTGCTGAGTGTGTGTTTGTGTCCTTCTGCTGAGTTTGTGTTTGTGCCCTTCTGCTGAGTGTGTGATCATTTCCGACTGCTGATTGTGTGTTCATGTCCTTCTGCTGAGTGTGTGTTCATGTCCTTCTGCTGAGTGTGTGTTCACGCCCATCTGCTGAGTGTGTGTTTGTGTCCTTCTGCTGAGTGTGTGTTCCTGTCTTTCTGCTGAGTGTGTGTTCGTGTCCTTCTGCTGAGTGTGTGTTCATGCCTTCTGCTGAGTGTGTGATCATGTCCTTCTGCTGAGTGTGTGATCATGTCCTTCTGCTGAGTGTGTGTTCATGTCCTTCTGCTGAGTGTGTGATCATGTCCTTCTGCTGAGTGTGTGTTCGTGTCCTTCTGCTGAGTGTGTGTTTGTGTCCTTCTGCTGAGAGTGTGATCACGTCCCTCTGCTGAGTGTCTGATCATGTCCGACTGCCGAGTGTGTGTTCGTGTCCTCTGCTGAGTGTGTGTTTGTGTCATTCTGCTAAGTGTGTGTTTGTGTCCTTCTGCTGAGTGTGTGTTCGTGTCCTTCTGCTGAGTGTGTGATCGTGTCGTTCTGCTAAGTGTGTGATCGTGTCCTTCTGCTGAGTGTGTGTTCTTGTCCTTCTGCTCACTGTGTGTTCATGTCCTTCTGCTGAGTGTGTGTTCGCATCATTCTGCTGGGTGTGTGTTTGTGTCCTTCTGCTGAGTGTGTGTGTTCGGGTCCTTCTGCTGAGTGTGTGTTCATGTCCTCTGCTGAGTGTGTGTTCATGTCCTCTGCGGAGTGTGTGATCATGTCCTCCTGCTGAGTGTGTGTTCATGTCCTTCTTCTGAGTGAGTGATAATGGCCTTCTGCTGAGTGTGTGATCATGTCCTGCAGAGTGTGTGTTCGTGTCCATCTGCTGAGTGTGTGTTTGTTTCCTTCTGCTGAGTGTGTGATCATGTCCTCCTGCTGAGTGTGTGTTCATGTCCTTCTTCTGAGTGAGTGATAATGGCCTTCTGCTGAGTGTGTGATCATGTCCTGCAGAGTGTGTGTTCGTGTCCATCTGCTGAGTGTGTGTTTGTTTCCTTCTGCTGAGTGTGTGATCATGACATTCTGCTGAGTGTGTGATCGTGTCCTTCTGCTGAGTGTGTGTTTGTGTCCTTCTGCTGAGTTTGTGTTTGTGCCCTTCTGCTGAGTGTGTGATCATTTCCGACTGCTGATTGTGTGTTCATGTCCTTCTGCTGAGTGTGTGTTCATGTCCTTCTGCTGAGTGTGTGTTCACGCCCATCTGCTGAGTGTGTGTTTGTGTCCTTCTGCTGAGTGTGTGTTCCTGTCTTTCTGCTGAGTGTGTGTTCGTGTCCTTCTGCTGAGTGTGTGTTCATGCCTTCTGCTGAGTGTGTGATCATGTCCTTCTGCTGAGTGTGTGATCATGTCCTTCTGCTGAGTGTGTGTTCATGTCCTTCTGCTGAGTGTGTGATCATGTCCTTCTGCTGAGTGTGTGTTCGTGTCCTTCTGCTGAGTGTGTGTTTGTGTCCTTCTGCTGAGAGTGTGATCACGTCCCTCTGCTGAGTGTCTGATCATGTCCGACTGCCGAGTGTGTGTTCGTGTCCTCTGCTGAGTGTGTGTTTGTGTCATTCTGCTAAGTGTGTGTTTGTGTCCTTCTGCTGAGTGTGTGTTCGTGTCCTTCTGCTGAGTGTGTGATCGTGTCGTTCTGCTAAGTGTGTGATCGTGTCCTTCTGCTGAGTGTGTGTTCTTGTCCTTCTGCTCACTGTGTGTTCATGTCCTTCTGCTGAGTGTGTGTTCGCATCATTCTGCTGGGTGTGTGTTTGTGTCCTTCTGCTGAGTGTGTGTGTTCGGGTCCTTCTGCTGAGTGTGTGTTCATGTCCTCTGCTGAGTGTGTGTTCATGTCCTCTGCGGAGTGTGTGATCATGTCCTCCTGCTGAGTGTGTGTTCATGTCCTTCTTCTGAGTGAGTGATAATGGCCTTCTGCTGAGTGTGTGATCATGTCCTGCAGAGTGTGTGTTCGTGTCCTTCTGCTGAGTGTGTGTTTGTGTCCTTCTGCTGAGTGTGTGATCATGTCCTTCTGGTGAGTGTGTGTTCATGTCCTCTGCGGAGTGTGTGTTCATGACCTCTGCTGAGTGTGTGATCATGTCCTTCTGCTGAGTGTGTGTTCATGTCCTTCTGCTGAGTGTGTGATAATGGCCTTCTGCTGAGTGTGTGTTCGTGTCCTTCTGCTGAGTGTGTGCTCATGTCCTGCTGAGTGTGTGTTCGTGTCCTTCTGCTGAGTGTGTGTTTGTGTCCTTCTGCTGAGAGTGTGATCACGTCCCTCTGCTAAGTGTGTGTTCGTGTCCTTCTGCTGAGTGTGTGATTGTGTCCTTCTGCTAAGTGTGTGATCGTGTCCTTCTGCTGAGTGTGTGTTCATGTCCTTCTGCTGAGTGTGTGTTCGTGTCCTTCTGCTGAGTGTGTGTTCGTGTCCTTCTGCTGAGTGTGTGTGTTCGTGTCCTTCTGCTGAGTGTGCGTTCATGTCCTCTGCTGAGTGTGTGATCATGTCCTTCTGCTGAGTGTGTGTTCGTGTCATTCTGCAGAGTGTGTGTTCATGACCTCCTGCTGAGTGTGTGATCATCTCCTGCTGAGTGCGTGTTCGTGTCCTTCTGCTGAGTGTGTGTTTGTGCCCTTCTGCTGAGAGTTTGATCACGTCCCTCTGCTGAGTGTGAGATCATGTCCTTCTGCTGAGTGTGTGTTCGTGTCCTTCTGCTGAGTGTGTGTTCATCTCCTTCTGCTGAGTGTGTGTTCATGTCCTTCTGCTGAGCGTGTTTTCCTGTTCTTCTGCTGAGTGTGTGTTCGTGTCCTTCTGCTGAGTGTGTGTTCATGCTCTTCTGCTGAGTGTGTGATCATGTCCTTCTGCTGAGTGTGTGTTCATGTCCTTCTGCTGAGTGTGTGTTCCTGTCCTTCTGCTGAGTGTGTGTTTGTGTCCTTCTGCAGAGTGTGTGTTCGTGTCCTTCTGCTGAGTGTGTGTTCAAGCCCTTCTGCTGAGTGTGTGTTCATGACCTTCTGCTGAGTGTGTGTTCACACCCATCTGCTGAGTGTGTGTTTGTGTCCTTCTGCTGAGTGTGTGTGTTAGTGTCCTTCTGCTGAGTGTGTGTTCATGACCTTCTGCTGAGTGTGAGTGATAATGGCCTTCTGCTGAGTGTGTGTTCCTGTCCTTCTGCTGAGTGTGTGTTCGTGTCCTTCTGCTGAGTGTGTGTGTTCGTGTCCTTCTGCTGAGTGTGCGTTCATGTCCTCTGCTGAGTGTGTGATCATGTCCTTCTGCTGAGTGTGTGTTCGTGTCCTTCTGCAGAGTGTGTGTTCATGACCTCCTGCTGAGTGTGTGATCATGTCCTGCTGAGTGCGTGTTCGTGTCCTTCTGCTGAGTGTGTGTTTGTGTCCTTCTGCTGAGAGTTTGATCACGTCCCTCTGCTGAGTGTGAGATCATGTCCTTCTGCTGAGTGTGTGTTCGTGTCCTTCTGCTGAGTGTGTGTTCATCTCCTTCTGCTGAGTGTGTGTTCATGTCCTTCTGCTGAGCGTGTTTTCCTGTTCTTCTGCTGAGTGTGTGTTCGTGTCCTTCTGCTGAGTGTGTGTTCATGCTCTTCTGCTGAGTGTGTGATCATGTCCTTCTGCTGAGTGTGTGTTCATGTCCTTCTGCTGAGTGTGTGTTCCTGTCCTTCTGCTGAGTGTGTGTTTGTGTCCTTCTGCAGAGTGTGTGTTCGTGTCCTTCTGCTGAGTGTGTGTTCAAGCCCTTCTGCTGAGTGTGTGTTCATGACCTTCTGCTGAGTGTGCGTTCACACCCATCTGCTGAGTGTGTGTTTGTGTCCTTCTGCTGAGTGTGTGTGTTCGTGTCCTTCTGCTGAGTGTGTGTTCATGACCTTCTGCTGAGTGTGAGTGATAATGGCCTTCTGCTGAGTGTGTGTTCGTGTCCATCTGCTGAGTGTGTGTTTGTTTCCTTCTGCTGAGTGTGTGATCATGACCTTCTGCTGAGTGTCTGATCGTGTCCTTCTGCTGAGTGTGTGTTTGTGTCCTTCTGCTGAGTTTGTGTTTGTGTCCTTCTGCTGAGTGTGTGATCATTTCCGACTGCTGATTGTGTGTTCATGTCCTTCTGCTGAGTGTGTGTTCATGCCCTTCTGCTGAGTGTGTGTTCACGCCCATCTGCTGAGTGTGTGTTCATCTCCGTCTGCTGAGTGTGTGTTCATGTCCTTCTGCTGAGTGTGTTTTCGTGTTCTTCTGCTGAGTGTGTGTTCGTGTCCTTCTGCTGAGAGTGTGTTCATGCTCTTCTGCTGAGTGTGTGATCATGTCCTTCTGCTGAGTGTGTGTTCATGTCCTTCTGCTGAGTGTGTGTTCCTGTCCTTCTGCTGAGTGTGTGTTCGTGTCCTTCTGCTGAGTGTGTGTGTTTGTGTCCTTCTGCAGAGTGTGTGTTCGTGTCCTTCTGCTGAGTGTGTGTTCAAGCCCTTCTGCTGAGTGTGTGTTCATGTCCTTCTGCTGAGTGTGTGTTCACGCCCATCTGCTGAGTGTGTGTTTGTGTCCTTCTGCTGAGTGTGTGTGTTCGTGTCCTTCTGCTGAGTGTGTGTCCATGACCTTCTGCTGAGTGTGAGTGTTCATGTCCTTCTGCTGAGTGTGTATTCATGTCCTTTTGCTGAGTGTGCGATCATGTCCTTCTGCTGAGTGTGTGATCATGTCCTTCTGCTGAGTGTGTGTTCATGTCCTCTGCTGAGTGTGTGATCATGTCCTTCTGCTGAGTGTTTGTTCGTGTCCATCTGCTGAGTGTGTGTTTGTTTCCTTCTGCTGAGTGTGTGATCATGACATTCTGCTGAGTGTGTGATCGTGTCCTTCTGCTGAGTGTGTGTTTGTGTCCTTCTGCTGAGTTTGTGTTTGTGCCCTTCTGCTGAGTGTGTGATCATTTCCGACTGCTGATTGTGTGTTCATGTCCTTCTGCTGAGTGTGTGTTCATGTCCTTCTGCTGAGTGTGTGTTCACGCCCATCTGCTGAGTGTGTGTTTGTGTCCTTCTGCTGAGTGTGTGTTCCTGTCTTTCTGCTGAGTGTGTGTTCGTGTCCTTCTGCTGAGTGTGTGTTCATGCCTTCTGCTGAGTGTGTGATCATGTCCTTCTGCTGAGTGTGTGATCATGTCCTTCTGCTGAGTGTGTGTTCATGTCCTTCTGCTGAGTGTGTGATCATGTCCTTCTGCTGAGTGTGTGTTCGTGTCCTTCTGCTGAGTGTGTGTTTGTGTCCTTCTGCTGAGAGTGTGATCACGTCCCTCTGCTGAGTGTCTGATCATGTCCGACTGCCGAGTGTGTGTTCGTGTCCTCTGCTGAGTGTGTGTTTGTGTCATTCTGCTAAGTGTGTGTTTGTGTCCTTCTGCTGAGTGTGTGTTCGTGTCCTTCTGCTGAGTGTGTGATCGTGTCGTTCTGCTAAGTGTGTGATCGTGTCCTTCTGCTGAGTGTGTGTTCTTGTCCTTCTGCTCACTGTGTGTTCATGTCCTTCTGCTGAGTGTGTTTTCGCATCATTCTGCTGGGTGTGTGTTTGTGTCCTTCTGCTGAGTGTGTGTGTTCGGGTCCTTCTGCTGAGTGTGTGTTCATGTCCTCTGCTGAGTGTGTGTTCATGTCCTCTGCGGAGTGTGTGATCATGTCCTCCTGCTGAGTGTGTGTTCATGTCCTTCTTCTGAGTGAGTGATAATGGCCTTCTGCTGAGTGTGTGATCATGTCCTGCAGAGTGTGTGTTCGTGTCCTTCTGCTGAGTGTGTGTTTGTGTCCTTCTGCTGAGTGTGTGATCATGTCCTTCTGGTGAGTGTGTGTTCATGTCCTCTGCGGAGTGTGTGTTCATGACCTCTGCTGAGTGTGTGATCATGTCCTTCTGCTGAGTGTGTGTTCATGTCCTTCTGCTGAGTGTGTGATAATGGCCTTCTGCTGAGTGTGTGTTCGTGTCCTTCTGCTGAGTGTGTGCTCATGTCCTGCTGAGTGTGTGTTCGTGTCCTTCTGCTGAGTGTGTGTTTGTGTCCTTCTGCTGAGAGTGTGATCACGTCCCTCTGCTAAGTGTGTGTTCGTGTCCTTCTGCTGAGTGTGTGATTGTGTCCTTCTGCTAAGTGTGTGATCGTGTCCTTCTGCTGAGTGTGTGTTCATGTCCTTCTGCTGAGTGTGTGTTCGTGTCCTTCTGCTGAGTGTGTGTTCGTGTCCTTCTGCTGAGTGTGTGTGTTCGTGTCCTTCTGCTGAGTGTGCGTTCATGTCCTCTGCTGAGTGTGTGATCATGTCCTTCTGCTGAGTGTGTGTTCGTGTCCTTCTGCAGAGTGTGTGTTCATGACCTCCTGCTGAGTGTGTGATCATCTCCTGCTGAGTGCGTGTTCGTGTCCTTCTGCTGAGTGTGTGTTTGTGCCCTTCTGCTGAGAGTTTGATCACGTCCCTCTGCTGAGTGTGAGATCATGTCCTTCTGCTGAGTGTGTGTTCGTGTCCTTCTGCTGAGTGTGTGTTCATCTCCTTCTGCTGAGTGTGTGTTCATGTCCTTCTGCTGAGCGTGTTTTCCTGTTCTTCTGCTGAGTGTGTGTTCGTGTCCTTCTGCTGAGTGTGTGTTCATGCTCTTCTGCTGAGTGTGTGATCATGTCCTTCTGCTGAGTGTGTGTTCATGTCCTTCTGCTGAGTGTGTGTTCCTGTCCTTCTGCTGAGTGTGTGTTTGTGTCCTTCTGCAGAGTGTGTGTTCGTGTCCTTCTGCTGAGTGTGTGTTCAAGCCCTTCTGCTGAGTGTGTGTTCATGACCTTCTGCTGAGTGTGTGTTCACACCCATCTGCTGAGTGTGTGTTTGTGTCCTTCTGCTGAGTGTGTGTGTTAGTGTCCTTCTGCTGAGTGTGTGTTCATGACCTTCTGCTGAGTGTGAGTGATAATGGCCTTCTGCTGAGTGTGTGTTCCTGTCCTTCTGCTGAGTGTGTGTTCGTGTCCTTCTGCTGAGTGTGTGTGTTCGTGTCCTTCTGCTGAGTGTGCGTTCATGTCCTCTGCTGAGTGTGTGATCATGTCCTTCTGCTGAGTGTGTGTTCGTGTCCTTCTGCAGAGTGTGTGTTCATGACCTCCTGCTGAGTGTGTGATCATGTCCTGCTGAGTGCGTGTTCGTGTCCTTCTGCTGAGTGTGTGTTTGTGTCCTTCTGCTGAGAGTTTGATCACGTCCCTCTGCTGAGTGTGAGATCATGTCCTTCTGCTGAGTGTGTGTTCGTGTCCTTCTGCTGAGTGTGTGTTCATCTCCTTCTGCTGAGTGTGTGTTCATGTCCTTCTGCTGAGCGTGTTTTCCTGTTCTTCTGCTGAGTGTGTGTTCGTGTCCTTCTGCTGAGTGTGTGTTCATGCTCTTCTGCTGAGTGTGTGATCATGTCCTTCTGCTGAGTGTGTGTTCATGTCCTTCTGCTGAGTGTGTGTTCCTGTCCTTCTGCTGAGTGTGTGTTTGTGTCCTTCTGCAGAGTGTGTGTTCGTGTCCTTCTGCTGAGTGTGTGTTCAAGCCCTTCTGCTGAGTGTGTGTTCATGACCTTCTGCTGAGTGTGCGTTCACACCCATCTGCTGAGTGTGTGTTTGTGTCCTTCTGCTGAGTGTGTGTGTTCGTGTCCTTCTGCTGAGTGTGTGTTCATGACCTTCTGCTGAGTGTGAGTGATAATGGCCTTCTGCTGAGTGTGTGTTCGTGTCCATCTGCTGAGTGTGTGTTTGTTTCCTTCTGCTGAGTGTGTGATCATGACCTTCTGCTGAGTGTCTGATCGTGTCCTTCTGCTGAGTGTGTGTTTGTGTCCTTCTGCTGAGTTTGTGTTTGTGTCCTTCTGCTGAGTGTGTGATCATTTCCGACTGCTGATTGTGTGTTCATGTCCTTCTGCTGAGTGTGTGTTCATGCCCTTCTGCTGAGTGTGTGTTCACGCCCATCTGCTGAGTGTGTGTTTGTGTCCTTCTGCTGAGTGTGTGTTCCTGTCTTTCTGCTGAGTGTGTGTTCGTGTCCTTCTGCTGAGAGTTTGATCACGTCCCTCTGCTGAGTGTGAGATCATGTCCTTCTGCTGAGTGTGTGTTCGTGTCCTCTGCTGAGTGTGTGTTTGTGTCATTCTGCTAAGTGTGTGTTTGTGTCCTTCTGCTGAGTGTGTGTTCCTGTCCTTCTGCTGAGTGTGTGATCGTGTCCTTCTGCTAAGTGTGTGATTGTGTCCTTCTGCTGAGTGTGTGTTCTTGTCCTTCTGCTCACTGTGTGTTCATGTCCTTCTGCTGAGTGTGTGTTCGCATCATTCTGCTGAGTGTGTGTTCGTGTCCTTCTGCTGAGTGTGTGTGTTCGGGTCCTTCTGCTGAGTGTGTGTTCATGTCCTCTGCTGAGTGTGTGTTCATGTCCTCTGCGGAGTGTGTCATCATGTCCTTCTGCTGAGTGTGTGTTCATGTCCTTCTTCTGAGTGTGTGATAATGGCCTTCTGCTGAGTGTGTGATCATGTCCTGCTGAGTGTGTGTTCGTGTCCTTCTGCTGAGTGTGTGTTTGTGTCCTTCTGCTGAGTGTGTGATCATGTCCTTCTGGTGAGTGTGTGTTCATGTCCTCTGCGGAGTGTGTGTTCATGACCTCTGCTGAGTGTGTGATCATGTCCTTCTGCTGAGTGTGTGTTCATGTCCTTCTGCTGAGTGTGTGATAATGGCCTTCTGCTGAGTGTGTGTTCGTGTCCTTCTGCTGAGTGTGTGCTCATGTCCTGCTGAGTGTGTGTTCGTGTCCTTCTGCTGAGTGTGTGTTTGTGTCCTTCTGCTGAGAGTGTGATCACGTCCCTCTGCTAAGTGTGTGTTCGTGTCCTTCTGCTGAGTGTGTGATTGTGTCCTTCTGCTAAGTGTGTGATCGTGTCCTTCTGCTGAGTGTGTGTTCATGTCCTTCTGCTGAGTGTGTGCTCGTGTCCTTCTGCTGAGTGGGTGTTCGTGTCCTTCTGCTGAGTGTGTGTGTTCGTGTCCTTCTGCTGAGTGTGCGTTCATGTCCTCTGCTGAGTGTGTGATCATGTCCTTCTGCTGAGTGTGTGTTCGTGTCCTTCTGCAGAGTGTGTGTTCATGACCTCCTGCTGAGTGTGTGATCATGTCCTGCTGAGTGCGTGTTCGTGTCCTTCTGCTGAGTATATGTTTGTGTCCTTCTGCTGAGAGTTTGATCACGTCCCTCTGCTGAGTGTGAGATCATGTCCTTCTGCTGAGTGTGTGTTCGTGTCCTTCTGCTGAGTGTGTGTTCATCTCCTTCTGCTGAGTGTGTGTTCATGTCCTTCTGCTGAGTGTGTTTTCCTGTTCTTCTGCTGAGTGTGTGTTCGTGTCCTTCTGCTGAGTGTGTGTTCATGCTCTTCTGCTGAGTGTGTGATCATGTCCTTCTGCTGAGTGTGTGTTCATGTCCTTCTGCTGAGTGTGTGTTCCTGTCCTTCTGCTGAGTGTGTGTTCATGTCCTTCTGCTGAGTGTGTGTGTTTGTGTCCTTCTGCAGAGTGTGTGTTCGTGTCCTTCTGCTGAGTGTGTGTTCGAGCCCTTCTGCTGACTGTGTGTTCATGTCCTTCTGCTGAGTGTGTGTTCACACCCATCTGCTGAGTGTGTGTTTGTGTCCTTCTGCTGAGTGTGTGTGTTCGTGTCCTTCTGCTGAGTGTGTGTTCAAGACCTTCTGCTGACTGTGAGTGATAATGGCCTTCTGCTGAGTGTGTGTTCGTGTCCATCTGCTGAGTGTGTGTTTGTGTCCTTCTGCTGAGTGTGTGATCATGACCTTCTGCTGAGTGTCTGATCGTGTCCTTCTGCTGAGTGTGTGTTTGTGTCCTTCTGCTGAGTTTGTGTTTGTGTCCTTCTGCTGAGTGTGTGATCATTTCCGACTGCTGATTGTGTGTTCATGTCCTTCTGCTGAGTGTGTGTTCATGTCCTTCTGCTGAGTGTGTGTTCACGCCAATCTGCTGAGTGTGTGTTTGTGTCCTTCTGCTGAGTGTGTGTTCCTGTCTTTCTGCTGAGTGTGTGTTCGTGTCCTTCTGCTGAGAGTTTGATCACGTCCCTCTGCTGAGTGTGAGATCATGTCCTTCTGCTGAGTGTGTCTTCGTGTCCTTCTGCTGAGTGCGTGTTCATTTCTTTCTGCTGAGTGTGTGTTCATGTACTCTGCTGAGTGTGTGTTCTTGTCCGTCTGCTGAGTGTGTGTTCAGGTCCTTCTGTTGAGTGTGTGTTCATGTCCTTCTGCTGAGTGTGTTCGTGTCCTTCTGCTGAGTGTGTGTTCATGCTCTTCTGCTGAGTGTGTGATCATGTCCTTCTGCTGAGTGCGTTTTCGTGTCCTTCTGCTGAGTATATGTTTGTGTCCTTCTGCTGAGAGTTTGATCACGTCCCTCTGCTGAGTGTGAGATCATGTCCTTCTGCTGAGTGTGTGTTCGTGTCCTTCTGCTGAGTGTGTGTTCATCTCCTTCTGCTGAGTGTGTGTTCATGTCCTTCTGCTGAGTGTGTTTTCCTGTTCTTCTGCTGAGTGTGTGTTCGTGTCCTTCTGCTGAGTGTGTGTTCATGCTCTTCTGCTGAGTGTGTGATCATGTCCTTCTGCTGAGTGTGTGTTCATGTCCTTCTGCTGAGTGTGTGTTCCTGTCCTTCTGCTGAGTGTGTGTTCATGTCCTTCTGCTGAGTGTGTGTGTTTGTGTCCTTCTGCAGAGTGTGTGTTCGTGTCCTTCTGCTGAGTGTGTGTTCGAGCCCTTCTGCTGAATGTGTGTTCATGTCCTTCTGCTGAGTGTGTGTTCACACCCATCTGCTGAGTGTGTGTTTGTGTCCTTCTGCTGAGTGTGTGTGTTCGTGTCCTTCTGCTGAGTGTGTGTTCATGACCTTCTGCTGAGTGTGAGTGATAATGGCCTTCTGCTGAGTGTGTGTTCGTGTCCATCTGCTGAGTGTGTGTTTGTGTCCTTCTGCTGAGTGTGTGATCATGACCTTCTGCTGAGTGTCTGATCGTGTCCTTCTGCTGAGTGTGTGTTTGTGTCCTTCTGCTGAGTTTGTGTTTGTGTCCTTCTGCTGAGTGTGTGATCATTTCCGACTGCTGATTGTGTGTTCATGTCCTTCTGCTGAGTGTGTGTTCATGTCCTTCTGCTGAGTGTGTGTTCACGCCAATCTGCTGAGTGTGTGTTTGTGTCCTTCTGCTGAGTGTGTGTTCCTGTCTTTCTGCTGAGTGTGTGTTCATGTCCTTCTGCTGAGTGTGTGATCATGTCCTTCTGCTGAGTGTGTGTTCGTGTCCTTCTGCTGAGTGTGTGTTTGTGTCCTTCTGCTGAGAGTATGATCACGTCCCTCTGCTGAGTGTCTGATCATGTCCGACTGCCGAGTGTGTGTTCGTGTCCTCTGCTGAGTGTGTGTTTGTGTCATTCTGCTAAGTGTGTGTTTGTGTCCTTCTGCTGAGTGTGTGTTCGTGTCCTTCTGCTGAGTGTGATCGTGTCCTTCTGCTAAGTGTGTGATCGTGTCCTTCTGCTGAGTGTGTGTTCTTGTCCTTCTGCTCACTGTGTGTTCATGTCCTTCTGCTGAGTGTGTGTTCGCATCATTCTGCTGAGTGTGTGTTTGTGTCCTTCTGCTGAGTGTGTGTGTTCGGGTCCTTCTGCTGAGTGTGTGTTCATGTCCTCTGCTGAGTGTGTGTTCATGTCCTCTGCGGAGTGTGTGATCATGTCCTTCTGCTGAGTGTGTGTTCATGTCCTTCTTCTGAGTGAGTGATAATGGCCTTCTGCTGAGTGTGTGATCATGTCCTGCAGAGTGTGTGTTCGTGTCCTTCTGCTGAGTGTGTGTTTGTGTCCTTCTGCTGAGTGTGTGATCATGTCCTTCTGGTGAGTGTGTGTTCATGTCCTCTGCGGAGTGTGTGTTCATGACCTCTGCTGAGTGTGTGATCATGTCCTTCTGCTGAGTGTGTGTTCATGTCCTTCTGCTGAGTGTGTGATAATGGCCTTCTGCTGAGTGTGTGTTCGTGTCCTTCTGCTGAGAGTGTGATCACGTCCCTCCGCTAAGTGTGTGTTCGTGTCCTTCTGCTGAGTGTGTGATTGTGTCCTTCTGCTAAGTGTGTGATCGTGTCCTTCTGCTGAGTGTGTGTTCATGTCCTTCTGCTGAGTGTGTGTTCGTGTCCTTCTGCTGAGTGTGTGTTCGTGTCCTTCTGCTGAGTGTGCGTGTTCGTGTCCTTCTGCTGAGTGTGCGTTCATGTCCTCTGCTGAGTGTGTGATCATGTCCTTCTGCTGAGTGTGTGTTCGTGTCCTTCTGCAGAGTGTGTGTTCATGACCTCCTGCTGAGTGTGTGATCATGTCCTGCTGAGTGCGTGTTCGTGTCCTTCTGCTGAGTGTGTGTTTGTGTCCTTCTGCTGAGAGTTTGATCACGTCCCTCTGCTGAGTGTGAGATCATGTCCTTCTGCTGAGTGTGTGTTCATCTCTTTCTGCTGAGTGTGTGTTCATGTCCTTCTGCTGAGCGTGTTTTCCTGTTCTTCTGCTGAGTGTGTGTTCGTGTCCTTCTGCTGAGTGTGTGTTCATGCTCTTCTGCTGAGTGTGTGATCATGTCCTTCTGCTGAGTGTGTGTTCATGTCCTTCTGCTGAGTGTGTGTTCCTGTCCTTCTGCTGAGTGTGTGTTTGTGTCCTTCTGCAGAGTGTGTGTTCGTGTCCTTCTGCTGAGTGTGTGTTCAAGCCCTTCTGCTGAGTGTGTGTTCATGACCTTCTGCTGAGTGTGTGTTCACACCCATCTGCTGAGTGTGTGTTTGTGTCCTTCTGCTGAGTGTGTGTGTTAGTGTCCTTCTGCTGAGTGTGTGTTCATGACCTTCTGCTGAGTGTGAGTGATAATGGCCTTCTGCTGAGTGTGTGTTCCTGTCCTTCTGCTGAGTGTGTGTTCGTGTCCTTCTGCTGAGTGTGTGTGTTCGTGTCCTTCTGCTGAGTGTGCGTTCATGTCCTCTGCTGAGTGTGTGATCATGTCCTTCTGCTGAGTGTGTGTTCGTGTCCTTCTGCAGAGTGTGTGTTCATGACCTCCTGCTGAGTGTGTGATCATGTCCTGCTGAGTGCGTGTTCGTGTCCTTCTGCTGAGTGTGTGTTTGTGTCCTTCTGCTGAGAGTTTGATCACGTCCCTCTGCTGAGTGTGAGATCATGTCCTTCTGCTGAGTGTGTGTTCGTGTCCTTCTGCTGAGTGTGTGTTCATCTCCTTCTGCTGAGTGTGTGTTCATGTCCTTCTGCTGAGCGTTTTTTCCTGTTCTTCTGCTGAGTGTGTGTTCGTGTCCTTCTGCTGAGTCTGTGTTCATGCTCTTCTGCTGAGTGTGTGATCATGTCCTTCTGCTGAGTGTGTGTTCATGTCCTTCTGCTGAGTGTGTGTTCCTGTCCTTCTGCTGAGTGTGTGTTTGTGTCCTTCTGCAGAGTGTGTGTTCGTGTCCTTCTGCTGAGTGTGTGTTCAAGCCCTTCTGCTGAGTGTGTGTTCATGACCTTCTGCTGAGTGTGTGTTCACACCCATCTGCTGAGTGTGTGTTTGTGTCCTTCTGCTGAGTGTATGTGTTCGTGTCCTTCTGCTGAGTGTGTGTTCATGACCTTCTGCTGAGTGTGAGTGATAATGGCCTTCTGCTGAGTGTGTGTTCGTGTCCATCTGCTGAGTGTGTGTTTGTTTCCTTCTGCTGAGTGTGTGATCATGACCTTCTGCTGAGTGTCTGATCGTGTCCTTCTGCTGAGTGTGTGTTTGTGTCCTTCTGCTGAGTTTGTGTTTGTGTCCTTCTGCTGAGTGTGTGATCATTTCCGACTGCTGATTGTGTGTTCATGTCCTTCTGCTGAGTGTGTGTTCATGCCCTTCTGCTGAGTGTGTGTTCACGCCCATCTGCTGAGTGTGTGTTTGTGTCCTTCTGCTGAGTGTGTGTTCCTGTCTTTCTGCTGAGTGTGTGTTCGTGTCCTTCTGCTGAGAGTTTGATCACGTCCCTCTGCTGAGTGTGAGATCATGTCCTTCTGCTGAGTGTGTTTTCGTGTCCTTCTGCTGAGTATGTGTTTGTGTCCTTCTGCTGAGAGTGTGATCACGTCCCTCTGCTGAGTGTCTGATCATGTCCGACTGCTGAGTGTGTGTTCGTGTCCTCTGCTGAGTGTGTGTTTGTGTCATTCTGCTAAGTGTGTGTTTGTGTCCTTCTGCTGAGTGTGTGTTCCTGTCCTTCTGCTGAGTGTGTGTTCTTGTCCTTCTGCTCACTGTGTGTTCATGTCCTTCTGCTGAGTGTGTGTTCGCATCATTCTGCTGAGTGTGTGTTCGTGTCCTTCTGCTGAGTGTGTGTGTTCGGGTCCTTCTGCTGAGTGTGTGTTCATGTCCTCTGCTGAGTGTGTGTTCATGTCCTCTGCGGAGTGTGTCATCATGTCCTTCTGCTGAGTGTGTGTTCATGTCCTTCTTCTGAGTGTGTGATAATGGCCTTCTGCTGAGTGTGTGATCATGTCCTGCTGAGTGTGTGTTCGTGTCCTTCTGCTGAGTGTGTGTTTGTGTCCTTCTGCTGAGTGTGTGATCATGTCCTTCTGGTGAGTGTGTGTTCATGTCCTCTGCGGAGTGTGTGTTCATGACCTCTGCTGAGTGTGTGATCATGTCCTTCTGCTGAGTGTGTGTTCATGTCCTTCTGCTGAGTGTGTGATAATGGCCTTCTGCTGAGTGTGTGTTCGTGTCCTTCTGCTGAGTGTGTGCTCATGTCCTGCTGAGTGTGTGTTCGTGTCCTTCTGCTGAGTGTGTGTTTGTGTCCTTCTGCTGAGAGTGTGATCACGTCCCTCTGCTAAGTGTGTGTTCGTGTCCTTCTGCTGAGTGTGTGATTGTGTCCTTCTGCTAAGTGTGTGATCGTGTCCTTCTGCTGAGTGGGTGTTCGTGTCCTTCTGCTGAGTGTGTTTGTTCGTGTCCTTCTGCTGAGTGTGCGTTCATGTCCTCTGCTGAGTGTGTGATCATGTCCTTCTGCTGAGTGTGTGTTCGTGTCCTTCTGCAGAGTGTGTGTTCATGACCTCCTGCTGAGTGTGTGATCATGTCCTGCTGAGTGCGTGTTCGTGTCCTTTTGCTGAGTATATGTTTGTGTCCTTCTGCTGAGAGTTTGATCACGTCCCTCTGCTGAGTGTGAGATCATGTCCTTCTTCTGAGTGTGTGTTCATGCCTTCTGCTGAGTGTGTGATCATGTCCTTCTGCTGAGTGTGTTTTCCTGTTCTTCTGCTGAGTGTGTGTTCGTGTCCTTCTGCTGAGTGTGTGTTCATGCTCTTCTGCTGAGTGTGTGATCATGTCCTTCTGCTGAGTGTGTGTTCATGTCCTTCTGCTGAGTGTGTGTTCCTGTCCTTCTGCTGAGTGTGTGTTCATGTCCTTCTGCTGAGTGTGTGTGTTTGTGTCCTTCTGCAGAGTGTGTGTTCGTGTCCTTCTGCTGAGTGTGTGTTCGAGCCCTTCTGCTGAGTGTGTGTTCATGTCCTTCTGCTGAGTGTGTGTTCACACCCATCTGCTGAGTGTGTGTTTGTGTCCTTCTGCTGAGTGTGTGTGTTCGTGTCCTTCTGCTGAGTGTGTGTTCATGACCTTCTGCTGACTGTGAGTGATAATGGCCTTCTGCTGAGTGTGTGTTCGTGTCCTTCTGCTGAGTGTGTGTTCGTGTCCTTCTGCTGAGTGTGCGTTCATGTCCTCTGCTGAGTGTGTGATCATGTCCTTCTGCTGAGTGTGTGTTCGTGTCCTTCTGCAGAGTGTGTGTTGATGACCTCCTGCTGAGTGTGTGATCATGTCCTGCTGAGTGCGTGTTCGTGTCCTTCTGCTGAGTGTGTGTTTGTGTCCTTCTGCTGAGAGTTTGATCACGTCCCTCTGCTGAGTGTGAGATCATGTCCTTCTGCTGAGTGTGTGTTCGTGTGCTTCTGCTGAGTGTGTGTTCATCTCCTTCTGCTGAGTGTGTGTTCATGTCCTTCTGCTGAGCGTGTTTTCCTGTTCTTCTGCTGAGTGTGTGTTCGTGTCCTTCTGCTGAGTCTGTGTTCATGCTCTTCTGCTGAGTGTGTGATCATGTCCTTCTGCTGAGTGTGTGTTCATGTCCTTCTGCTGAGTGTGTGTTCCTGTCCTTCTGCTGAGTGTGTGTTTGTGTCCTTCTGCAGAGTGTGTGTTCGTGTCCTTCTGCTGAGTGTGTGTTCAAGCCCTTCTGCTGAGTGTGTGTTCATGACCTTCTGCTGAGTGTGTGTTCACACCCATCTGCTGAGTGTGTGTTTGTGTCCTTCTGCTGAGTGTATGTGTTCGTGCCCTTCTGCTGAGTGTGTGTTCATGACCTTCTGCTGAGTGTGAGTGATAATGGCCTTCTGCTGAGTGTGTGTTCGTGTCCATCTGCTGAGTGTGTGTTTGTTTCCTTCTGCTGAGTGTGTGATCATGACCTTCTGCTGAGTGTCTGATCGTGTCCTTCTGCTGAGTGTGTGTTTGTGTCCTTCTGCTGAGTTTGTGTTTGTGTCCTTCTGCTGAGTGTGTGATCATTTCCGACTGCTGATTGTGTGTTCATGTCCTTCTGCTGAGTGTGTGTTCATGCCCTTCTGCTGAGTGTGTGTTCACGCCCATCTGCTGAGTGTGTGTTTGTGTCCTTCTGCTGAGTGTGTGTTCCTGTCTTTCTGCTGAGTGTGTGTTCGTGTCCTTCTGCTGAGAGTTTGATCACGTCCCTCTGCTGAGTGTGAGATCATGTCCTTCTGCTGAGTGTGTTTTCGTGTCCTTCTGCTGAGTATGTGTTTGTGTCCTTCTGCTGAGAGTGTGATCACGTCCCTCTGCTGAGTGTCTGATCATGTCCGACTGCTGAGTGTGTGTTCGTGTCCTCTGCTGAGTGTGTGTTTGTGTCATTCTGCTAAGTGTGTGTTTGTGTCCTTCTGCTGAGTGTGTGTTCCTGTCCTTCTGCTGAGTGTGTGATCGTGTCCTTCTGCTAAGTGTGTGATTGTGTCCTTCTGCTGAGTGTGTGTTCTTGTCCTTCTGCTCACTGTGTGTTCATGTCCTTCTGCTGAGTGTGTGTTCGCATCATTCTGCTGAGTGTGTGTTCGTGTCCTTCTGCTGAGTGTGTGTGTTCGGGTCCTTCTGCTGAGTGTGTGTTCATGTCCTCTGCTGAGTGTGTGTTCATGTCCTCTGCGGAGTGTGTCATCATGTCCTTCTGCTGAGTGTGTGTTCATGTCCTTCTTCTGAGTGTGTGATAATGGCCTTCTGCTGAGTGTGTGATCATGTCCTGCTGAGTGTGTGTTCGTGTCCTTCTGCTGAGTGTGTGTTTGTGTCCTTCTGCTGAGTGTGTGATCATGTCCTTCTGGTGAGTGTGTGTTCATGTCCTCTGCGGAGTGTGTGTTCATGACCTCTGCTGAGTGTGTGATCATGTCCTTCTGCTGAGTGTGTGTTCATGCCCTTCTGCTGAGTGTGTGATAATGGCCTTCTGCTGAGTGTGTGTTCGTGTCCTTCTGCTGAGTGTGTGCTCATGTCCTGCTGAGTGTGTGTTCGTGTCCTTCTGCTGAGTGTGTGTTTGTGTCCTTCTGCTGAGAGTGTGATCACGTCCCTCTGCTAAGTGTGTGTTCGTGTCCTTCTGCTGAGTGTGTGATTGTGTCCTTCTGCTAAGTGTGTGATCGTGTCCTTCTGCTGAGTGGGTGTTCGTGTCCTTCTGCTGAGTGTGTTTGTTCGTGTCCTTCTGCTGAGTGTGCGTTCATGTCCTCTGCTGAGTGTGTGATCATGTCCTTCTGCTGAGTGTGTGTTCGTGTCCTTCTGCAGAGTGTGTGTTCATGACCTCCTGCTGAGTGTGTGATCATGTCCTGCTGAGTGCGTGTTCGTGTCCTTCTGCTGAGTATATGTTTGTGTCCTTCTGCTGAGAGTTTGATCACGTCCCTCTGCTGAGTGTGAGATCATGTCCTTCTGCTGAGTGTGTGTTCGTGTCCATCTGCTGAGTGTGTGTTTGTGTCCTTCTGTTGAGTGTGTGATCATGACCTTCTGCTGAGTGTCTGATCGTGTCCTTCTGCTGAGTGTGTGTTTGTGTCCTTCTGCTGAGTTTGTGTTTGTGTCCTTCTGCTGAGTGTGTGATCATTTCCGACTGCTGATTGTGTGTTCATGTCCTTCTGCTGAGTGTGTGTTCCTGTCCTTCTGCTGAGTGTGTGTTCACGCCAATCTGCTGAGTGTGTGTTTGTGTCCTTCTGCTGAGTGTGTGATCATTTCCGACTGCTGATTGTGTGTTCATGTCCTTCTGCTGAGTGTGTGTTCATGTCCTTCTGCTGAGTGTGTGTTCACGCCAATCTGCTGAGTGTGTGTTTGTGTCCTTCTGCTGAGTGTGTGTTCCTGTCTTTCTGCTGAGTGTGTGTTCGTGTCCTTCTGCTGAGAGTTTGATCACGTCCCTCTGCTCAGTGTGAGATCATGTCCTTCTGCTGAGTGTGTCTTCGTGTCCTTCTGCTGAGTGCGTGTTCATTTCTTTCTGCTGAGTGTGTGTTCATGTACTCTGCTGAGTGTGTGTTCTTGTCCGTCTGCTGAGTGTGTGTTCAGGTCCTTCTGCTGAGTGTGTGTTCATGTCCTTCTGCTGAGTGTGTGTTCGTGTCCTTCTGCTGAGTGTGTGTTCATCTCCGTCTGCTGAGTGTGTGTTCATGTCCTTCTGCTGAGTGTGTTTTCGTGTTCTTCTGCTGAGTGTGTGTTCGTGTCCTTCTGCTGAGTGTGTGTTCATGCTCTTCTGCTGAGTGTGTGATCATGTCCTTCTGCTGAGTGTGTGTTCATGTCCTTCTGCTGAGTGTGTGTTCCTGTCCTTCTGCTGAGTGTGTGTTCGTGTCCTTCTGCTGAGTGTGTGTGTTTGTGTCCTTCTGCAGAGTGTGTGTTCGTGTCCTTCTGCTGAGTGTGTGTTCAAGCCCTTCTGCTGAGTGTGTGTTCATGTCCTTCTGCTGAGTGTGTGTTCACGCCCATCTGCTGAGTGTGTGTTTGTGTCCTTCTGCTGAGTGTGTGTGTTCATGTCCTTCTGCTGAGTGTGTTTTCGTGTTCTTCTGCTGAGTGTGTGTTCGTGTCCTTCTGCTGAGTGTGTGTTCATGCTCTTCTGCTGAGTGTGTGATCATGTCCTTCTGCTGAGTGTGTGTTCATGTCCTTCTGCTGAGTGTGTGTTCCTGTCCTTCTGCTGAGTGTGTGTTCGTGTCCTTCTGCTGAGTGTGTGTGTTTGTGTCCTTCTGCAGAGTGTGTGTTCGTGTCCTTCTGCTGAGTGTGTGTTCAAGCCCTTCTGCTGAGTGTGTGTTCATGTCCTTCTGCTGAGTGTGTGTTCACGCCCATCTGCTGAGTGTGTGTCCATGACCTTCTGCTGAGTGTGAGTGATAATGGCCTTCTGCTGAGTGTGTGTTCATGTCCTTCTGCTGAGTGTGTATTCATGTCCTTTTGCTGAGTGTGCGATCATGTCCTTCTGCTGAGTGTGTGATCATGTCCTTCTGCTGAGTGTGTGTTCATGTCCTCTGCTGAGTGTGTGATCATGTCCTTCTGCTGAGTGTTTGTTCGTGTCCATCTGCTGAGTGTGTGTTTGTTTCCTTCTGCTGAGTGTGTGATCATGACATTCTGCTGAGTGTGTGATCGTGTCCTTCTGCTGAGTGTGTGTTTGTGTCCTTCTGCTGAGTTTGTGTTTGTGCCCTTCTGCTGAGTTTGTGTTTGTGCCCTTCTGCTGAGTGTGTGATCATTTCCGACTGCTGATTGTGTGTTCATGTCCTTCTGCTGAGTGTGTGTTCATGTCCTTCTGCTGAGTGTGTGTTCACGCCCATCTGCTGAGTGTGTGTTTGTGTCCTTCTGCTGAGTGTGTGTTCCTGTCTTTCTGCTGAGTGTGTGTTCGTGTCCTTCTGCTGAGTGTGTGTTCATGCCTTCTGCTGAGTGTGTGATCATGTCCTTCTGCTGAATGTGTGTTCGTGTCCTTCTGCTGAGTGTGTGTTCCTGCTCTTCTGCTGAGTGTGTGATCATATCCTTCTGCTGAGTGTGTGTTCATGTCCTTCTGCTGAGTGTGTGTTCCTGTCCTTCTGCTGAGTGTGTGTTCGTGTCCTCCTGCTGAGTGTGTGTGTTTGTGTCCTTCTGCAGAGTGTGTGTTCGTGTCCTTCTGCTGAGTGTGTGTTCATGTCCTTCTGCTGAGTGTGTGTTCACGCCCATCTGCTGAGTGTGTGTTTGTGCCCTTCTGCTGAGTGTGTGTTCATGTCCTTCTGCTGAGTGTGTGTTCCTGTCCTTCTGCTGAGTGTGTGTTTGTGTCCTTCTGCAGAGTGTGTGTTCGTGTCCTTCTGCTGAGTGTGTGTTCAAGCCCTTCTGCTGAGTGTGTGTTCATGACCTTCTGCTGAGTGTGTGTTCACACCCATCTGCTGAGTGTGTGTTTGTGTCCTTCTGCTGAGTGTATGTGTTCGTGTCCTTCTGCTGAGTGTGTGTTCATGACCTTCTGCTGAGTGTGAGTGATAATGGCCTTCTGCTGAGTGTGTGTTCGTGTCCATCTGCTGAGTGTGTGTTTGTTTCCTTCTGCTGAGTGTGTGATCATGACCTTCTGCTGGGTGTCTGATCGTGTCCTTCTGCTGAGTGTGTGTTTGTGTCCTTCTGCTGAGTTTGTGTTTGTGTCCTTCTGCTGAGTGTGTGATCATTTCCGACTGCTGATTGTGTGTTCATGTCCTTCTGCTGAGTGTGTGTTCATGCCCTTCTGCTGAGTGTGTGTTCACGCCCATCTGCTGAGTGTGTGTTTGTGTCCTTCTGCTGAGTGTGTGTTCCTGTCTTTCTGCTGAGTGTGTGTTCGTGTCCTTCTGCTGAGAGTTTGATCACGTCCCTCTGCTGAGTGTGAGATCATGTCCTTCTGCTGAGTGTGTTTTCGTGTCCTTCTGCTGAGTGTGTGTTCGTGTCCTCTGCTGAGTGTGTGTTTGTGTCATTCTGCTAAGTGTGTGTTTGTGTCCTTCTGCTGAGTGTGTGTTCCTGTCCTTCTGCTGAGTGTGTGATCGTGTCCTTCTGCTAAGTGTGTGATTGTGTCCTTCTGCTGAGTGTGTGTTCTTGTCCTTCTGCTCACTGTGTGTTCATGTCCTTCTGCTGAGTGTGTGTTCGCACCATTCTGCTGAGTGTGTGTTCGTGTCCTTCTGCTGAGTGTGTGTGTTCGGGTCCTTCTGCTGAGTGTGTGTTCATGTCCTCTGCTGAGTGTGTGTTCATGTCCTCTGCGGAGTGTGTCATCATGTCCTTCTGCTGAGTGTGTGTTCATGTCCTTCTTCTGAGTGTGTGATAATGGCCTTCTGCTGAGTGTGTGATCATGTCCTGCTGAGTGTGTGTTCGTGTCCTTCTGCTGAGTGTGTGTTTGTGTCCTTCTGCTGAGTGTGTGATCATGTCCTTCTGGTGAGTGTGTGTTCATGTCCTCTGCGGAGTGTGTGTTCATGACCTCTGCTGAGTGTGTGATCATGTCCTTCTGCTGAGTGTGTGTTCATGTCCTTCTGCTGAGTGTGTGATAATGGCCTTCTGCTGAGTGTGTGTTCGTGTCCTTCTGCTGAGTGTGTGCTCATGTCCTGCTGAGTGTGTGTTCGTGTCCTTCTGCTGAGTGTGTGTTTGTGTCCTTCTGCTGAGAGTGTGATCACGTCCCTCTGCTAAGTGTGTGTTCGTGTCCTTCTGCTGAGTGTGTGATTGTGTCCTTCTGCTAAGTGTGTGATCGTGTCCTTCTGCTGAGTGGGTGTTCGTGTCCTTCTGCTGAGTGTGTTTGTTCGTGTCCTTCTGCTGAGTGTGCGTTCATGTCCTCTGCTGAGTGTGTGATCATGTCCTTCTGCTGAGTGTGTGTTCGTGTCCTTCTGCAGAGTGTGTGTTCATGACCTCCTGCTGAGTGTGTGATCATGTCCTGCTGAGTGCGTGTTCGTGTCCTTCTGCTGAGTATATGTTTGTGTCCTTCTGCTGAGAGTTTGATCACGTCCCTCTGCTGAGTGTGAGATCATGTCCTTCTGCTGAGTGTGTGTTCGTGTCCATCTGCTGAGTGTGTGTTTGTGTCCTTCTGCTGAGTGTGTGATCATGACCTTCTGCTGAGTGTCTGATCGTGTCCTTCTGCTGAGTGTGTGTTTGTGTCCTTCTGCTGAGTTTGTGTTTGTGTCCTTCTGCTGAGTGTGTGATCATTTCCGACTGCTGATTGTGTGTTCATGTCCTTCTGCTGAGTGTGTGTTCATGTCCTTCTGCTGAGTGTGTGTTCACGCCAATCTGCTGAGTGTGTGTTTGTGTCCTTCTGCTGAGTGTGTGATCATTTCCGACTGCTGATTGTGTGTTCATGTCCTTCTGCTGAGTGTGTGTTCATGTCCTTCTGCTGAGTGTGTGTTCACGCCAATCTGCTGAGTGTGTGTTTGTGTCCTTCTGCTGAGTGTGTGTTCCTGTCTTTCTGCTGAGTGTGTGTTCGTGTCTTTCTGCTGAGAGTTTGATCACGTCCCTCTGCTCAGTGTGAGATCATGTCCTTCTGCTGAGTGTGTCTTCGTGTCCTTCTGCTGAGTGCGTGTTCATTTCTTTCTGCTGAGTGTGTGTTCATGTACTCTGCTGAGTGTGTGTTCTTGTCCGTCTGCTGAGTGTGTGTTCAGGTCCTTCTGCTGAGTGTGTGATAATGGCCTTCTGCTGAGTGTGTGATCATGTCCTGCTGAGTGTGTGTTCGTGTCCTTCTGCTGAGTGTGTGTTTGTGTCCTTCTGCTGAGTGTGTGATCATGTCCTTCTGGTGAGTGTGTGTTCATGTCCTCTGCGGAGTGTGTGTTCATGACCTCTGCTGAGTGTGTGATCATGTCCTTCTGCTGAGTGTGTGTTCATGTCCTTCTGCTGAGTGTGTGATAATGGCCTTCTGCTGAGTGTGTGTTCGTGTCCTTCTGCTGAGTGTGTGCTCATGTCCTGCTGAGTGTGTGTTCGTGTCCTTCTGCTGAGTGTGTGTTTGTGTCCTTCTGCTGAGAGTGTGATCACGTCCCTCTGCTAAGTGTGTGTTCGTGTCCTTCTGCTGAGTGTGTGATTGTGTCCTTCTGCTAAGTGTGTGATCGTGTCCTTCTGCTGAGTGTGTTTGTTCGTGTCCTTCTGCTGAGTGTGCGTTCATGTCCTCTGCTGAGTGTGTGATCATGTCCTTCTGCTGAGTGTGTGTTCATGTCCTTCTGCTGAGTGTGTGATAATGGCCTTCTGCTGAGTGTGTGTTCGTGTCCTTCTGCTGAGTGTGTGCTCATGTCCTGCTGAGTGTGTGTTCGTGTCCTTCTGCTGAGTGTGTGTTTGTGTCCTTCTGCTGAGAGTGTGATCACGTCCCTCTGCTAAGTGTGTGTTCGTGTCCTTCTGCTGAGTGTGTGATTGTGTCCTTCTGCTAAGTGTGTGATCGTGTCCTTCTGCTGAGTGGGTGTTCGTGTCCTTCTGCTGAGTGTGTTTGTTCGTGTCCTTCTGCTGAGTGTGCGTTCATGTCCTCTGCTGAGTGTGTGATCATGTCCTTCTGCTGAGTGTGTGTTCGTGTCCTTCTGCAGAGTGTGTGTTCATGACCTCCTGCTGAGTGTGTGATCATGTCCTGCTGAGTGCGTGTTCGTGTCCTTCTGCTGAGTATATGTTTGTGTCCTTCTGCTGAGAGTTTGATCACGTCCCTCTGCTGAGTGTGAGATCATGTCCTTCTGCTGAGTGTGTGTTCGTGTCCATCTGCTGAGTGTGTGTTTGTGACCTTCTGCTGAGTGTGTGATCATGACCTTCTGCTGAGTGTCTGATCGTGTCCTTCTGCTGAGTGTGTGTTTGTGTCCTTCTGCTGAGTTTGTGTTTGTGTCCTTCTGCTGAATGTGTGATCATTTCCGACTGCTGATTGTGTGTTCATGTCCTTCTGCTGAGTGTGTGTTCATGTCCTTCTGCTGAGTGTGTGTTCACGCCAATCTGCTGAGTGTGTGTTTGTGTCCTTCTGCTGAGTGTGTGATCATTTCCGACTGCTGATTGTGTGTTCATGTCCTTCTGCTGAGTGTGTGTTCATGTCCTTCTGCTGAGTGTGTGTTCACGCCAATCTGCTGAGTGTGTGTTTGTGTCCTTCTGCTGAGTGTGTGTTCCTGTCTTTCTGCTGAGTGTGTGTTCGTGTCTTTCTGCTGAGAGTTTGATCACGTCCCTCTGCTCAGTGTGAGATCATGTCCTTCTGCTGAGTGTGTCTTCGTGTCCTTCTGCTGAGTGCGTGTTCATTTCTTTCTGCTGAGTGTGTGTTCATGTACTCTGCTGAGTGTGTGTTCTTGTCCGTCTGCTGAGTGTGTGTTCAGGTCCTTCTGCTGAGTGTGTGATAATGGCCTTCTGCTGAGTGTGTGATCATGTCCTGCTGAGTGTGTGTTCGTGTCCTTCTGCTGAGTGTGTGTTTGTGTCCTTCTGCTGAGTGTGTGATCATGTCCTTCTGGTGAGTGTGTGTTCATGTCCTCTGCGGAGTGTGTGTTCATGACCTCTGCTGAGTGTGTGATCATGTCCTTCTGCTGAGTGTGTGTTCATGTCCTTCTGCTGAGTGTGTGATAATGGCCTTCTGCTGAGTGTGTGTTCGTGTCCTTCTGCTGAGTGTGTGCTCATGTCCTGCTGAGTGTGTGTTCGTGTCCTTCTGCTGAGTGTGTGTTTGTGTCCTTCTGCTGAGAGTGTGATCACGTCCCTCTGCTAAGTGTGTGTTCGTGTCCTTCTGCTGAGTGTGTGATTGTGTCCTTCTGCTAAGTGTGTGATCGTGTCCTTCTGCTGAGTGGGTGTTCGTGTCCTTCTGCTGAGTGTGTTTGTTCGTGTCCTTCTGCTGAGTGTGCGTTCATGTCCTCTGCTGAGTGTGTGATCATGTCCTTCTTCTGAGTGTGTGTTCGTGTCCTTCTGCAGAGTGTGTGTTCATGACCTCCTGCTGAGTGTGTGATCATGTCCTGCTGAGTGCGTGTTCGTGTCCTTCTGCTGAGTATATGTTTGTGTCCTTCTGCTGAGAGTTTGATCACGTCCCTCTGCTGAGTGTGAGATCATGTCCTTCTGCTGAGTGTGTGTTCGTGTCCATCTGCTGAGTGTGTGTTTGTGTCCTTCTGCTGAGTGTGTGATCATGACCTTCTGCTGAGTGTCTGATCGTGTCCTTCTGCTGAGTGTGTGTTTGTGTCCTTCTGCTGAGTTTGTGTTTGTGTCCTTCTGCTGAGTGTGTGATCATTTCCGACTGCTGATTGTGTGTTCATGTCCTTCTGCTGAGTGTGTGTTCATGTCCTTCTGCTGAGTGTGTGTTCACGCCAATCTGCTGAGTGTGTGTTTGTGTCCTTCTGCTGAGTGTGTGATCATTTCCGACTGCTGATTGTGTGTTCATGTCCTTCTGCTGAGTGTGTGTTCATGTCCTTCTGCTGAGTGTGTGTTCACACCAATCTGCTGAGTGTGTGTTTGTGTCCTTCTGCTGAGTGTGTGTTCCTGTCTTTCTGCTGAGTGTGTGTTCGTGTCTTTCTGCTGAGAGTTTGATCACGTCCCTCTGCTCAGTGTGAGATCATGTCCTTCTGCTGAGTGTGTCTTCGTGTCCTTCTGCTGAGTGCGTGTTCATTTCTTTCTGCTGAGTGTGTGTTCATGTACTCTGCTGAGTGTGTGTTCTTGTCCGTCTGCTGAGTGTGTGTTCAGGTCCTTCTGCTGAGTGTGTGTTCATGTCCTTCTGCTGAGTGTGTGTTCGTGTCATTCTGCTGAGTGTGTGTTCATCTCCGTCTGCTGAGTGTGTGTTCATGTCCTTCTGCTGAGTGTGTTTTCGTGTTCTTCTGCTGAGTGTGTGTTCGTGTCCTTCTGCTGAGTGTGTGTTCATGCTCTTCTGCTGAGTGTGTGATCATGTCCTTCTGCTGAGTGTGTGTTCATGTCCTTCTGCTGAGTGTGTGTTCCTGTCCTTCTGCTGAGTGTGTGTTCGTGTCCTTCTGCTGAGTGTGTGTGTTTGTGTCCTTCTGCAGAGTGTGTGTTCGTGTCCTTCTGCTGAGTGTGTGTTCAAGCCCTTCTGCTGAGTGTGTGTTCATGTCCTTCTGCTGAGTGTGTGTTCACGCCCATCTGCTGAGTGTGTGTTTGTGTCCTTCTGCTGAGTGTGTGTGTTCATGTCCTTCTGCTGAGTGTGTTTTCGTGTTCTTCTGCTGAGTGTGTGTTCGTGTCCTTCTGCTGAGTGTGTGTTCATGCTCTTCTGCTGAGTGTGTGATCATGTCCTTCTGCTGAGTGTGTGTTCATGTCCTTCTGCTGAGTGTGTGTTCCTGTCCTTCTGCTGAGTGTGTGTTCGTGTCCTTCTGCTGAGTGTGTGTGTTTGTGTCCTTCTGCAGAGTGTGTGTTCGTGTCCTTCTGCTGAGTGTGTGTTCAAGCCCTTCTGCTGAGTGTGTGTTCATGTCCTTCTGCTGAGTGTGTGTTCACGCCCATCTGCTGAGTGTGTGTCCATGACCTTCTGCTGAGTGTGAGTGATAATGGCCTTCTGCTGAGTGTGTGTTCATGTATTTCTGCTGAGTGTGTATTCATGTCCTTTTGCTGAGTGTGCGATCATGTCCTTCTGCTGAGTGTGTGATCATGTCCTTCTGCTGAGTGTGTGTTCATGTCCTCTGCTGAGTGTGTGATCATGTCCTTCTGCTGAGTGTTTGTTCGTGTCCATCTGCTGAGTGTGTGTTTGTTTCCTTCTGCTGAGTGTGTGATCATGACATTCTGCTGAGTGTGTGATCGTGTCCTTCTGCTGAGTGTGTGTTTGTGTCCTTCTGCTGAGTTTGTGTTTGTGCCCTTCTGCTGAGTTTGTGTTTGTGCCCTTCTGCTGAGTGTGTGATCATTTCCGACTGCTGATTTTGTGTTCATGTCCTTCTGCTGAGTGTGTGTTCATGTCCTTCTGCTGAGTGTGTGTTCACGCCCATCTGCTGAGTGTGTGTTTGTGTCCTTCTGCTGAGTGTGTGTTCCTGTCTTTCTGCTGAGTGTGTGTTCGTGTCCTTCTGCTGAGTGTGTGTTCATGCCTTCTGCTGAGTGTGTGATCATGTCCTTCTGCTGAGTGTGTGATCATGTCCTTCTGCTGAGTGTGTGTTCATGTCCTTCTGCTGAGTGTGTGATCATGTCCTTCTGCTGAGTGTGTGTTCATGTCCTTCTGCTGAGTGTGTGTTCATGTCCTTCTGCTGAGTGTGTGTTCGTGTCCATCTGCTGAGTGTGTGATCATGTCCTTCTGCTGAGTGTGTGATAATGTCCTTCTGCTGAGTGTGCTTTCGTGTTCTTCTGCTGTGTGTGTTCGTGTCCTTCTGCAGAGTGTGTATTCGTGTCCTTCTGCTGAGTGTGTGTTCAAGCCCTTCTGCTGAGTGTGTGTTCATGTCCTTCTGCTGAGTGTGTGTTCACGCCCATCTGCTGAGTGTGTGTTTGTGTCCTTCTGCTGAGTGTGTGTGTTCGTGTCCTTCTGCTGAGTGTGTGTTCCTGCTCTTCTGCTGAGTGTGTGATCATATCCTTCTGCTGAGTGTGTGTTCATGTCCTTCTGCTGAGTGTGTGTTCCTGTCCTTCTGCTGAGTGTGTGTTCGTGTCCTCCTGCTGAGTGTGTGTGTTTGTGTCCTTCTGCAGAGTGTGTGTTCGTGTCCTTCTGCTGAGTGTGTGTTCATGTCCTTCTGCTGAGTGTGTGTTCACGCCCATCTGCTGAGTGTGTGTTTGTGCCCTTCTGCTGAGTTTGTGTTTGTGCCCTTCTGCTGAGTGTGTGATCATTTCCGACTGCTGATTGTGTGTTCATGTCCTTCTGCTGAGTGTGTGTTCATGTCCTTCTGCTGAGTGTGTGTTCAGGCCAATCTGCTGAGTGTGTGTTTGTGTCCTTCTGCTGAGTGTGTGATCATTTCCGACTGCTGATTGTGTGTTCATGTCCTTCTGCTGAGTGTGTGTTCATGTCCTTCTGCTGAGTGTGTGTTCACGCCAATCTGCTGAGTGTGTGTTTGTGTCCTTCTGCTGAGTGTGTGTTCCTGTCTTTCTGCTGAGTGTGTGTTCGTGTCCTTCTGCTGAGAGTTTGATCACGTCCCTCTGCTCAGTGTGAGATCATGTCCTTCTGCTGAGTGTGTCTGCGTGTCCTTCTGCTGAGTGCGTGTTCATTTCTTTCTGCTGAGTGTGTGTTCATGTACTCTGCTGAGTGTGTTTTCTTGTCCGTCTGCTGAGTGTGTGTTCAGGTCCTTCTGCTGAGTGTGTGTTCATGTCCTTCTGCTGAGTGTGTGTTCGTGTCCTTCTGCTGAGTGTGTGTTCATCTCCGTCTGCTGAGTGTGTGTTCATGTCCTTCTGCTGAGTGTGTTTTCGTGTTCTTCTGCTGAGTGTGTGTTCGTGTCCTTCTGCTGAGTGTGTGTTCATGCTCTTCTGCTGAGTGTGTGATCATGTCCTTCTGCTGAGTGTGTGTTCATGTCCTTCTGCTGAGTGTGTGTTCCTGTCCTTCTGCTGAGTGTGTGTTCGTGTCCTTCTGCTGAGTGTGTGTGTTTGTGTCCTTCTGCAGAGTGTGTGTTCGTGTCCTTCTGCTGAGTGTGTGTTCAAGCCCTTCTGCTGAGTGTGTGTTCATGTCCTTCTGCTGAGTGTGTGTTCACGCCCATCTGCTGAGTGTGTGTTTGTGTCCTTCTGCTGAATGTGTGTGTTCATGTCCTTCTGCTGAGTGTGTTTTCGTGTTCTTCTGCTGAGTGTGTGTTCGTGTCCTTCTGCTGAGTGTGTGTTCATGCTCTTCTGCTGAGTGTGTGATCATGTCCTTCTGCTGAGTGTGTGTTCATGTCCTTCTGCTGAGTGTGTGTTCCTGTCCTTCTGCTGAGTGTGTGTTCGTGTCCTTCTGCTGAGTGTGTGTGTTTGTGTCCTTCTGCAGAGTGTGTGTTCGTGTCCTTCTGCTGAGTGTGTGTTCAAGCCCTTCTGCTGAGTGTGTGTTCATGTCCTTCTGCTGAGTGTGTGTTCACGCCCATCTGCTGAGTGTGTGTCCATGACCTTCTGCTGAGTGTGAGTGATAATGGCCTTCTGCTGAGTGTGTGTTCATGTCCTTCTGCTGAGTGTGTATTCATGTCCTTTTGCTGAGTGTGCGATCATGTCCTTCTGCTGAGTGTGTGATCATGTCCTTCTGCTGAGTGTGTGTTCATGTCCTCTGCTGAGTGTGTGATCATGTCCTTCTGCTGAGTGTTTGTTCGTGTCCATCTGCTGAGTGTGTGTTTGTTTCCTTCTGCTGAGTGTGTGATCATGACATTCTGCTGAGTGTGTGATCGTGTCCTTCTGCTGAGTGTGTGTTTGTGTCCTTCTGCTGAGTTTGTGTTTGTGCCCTTCTGCTGAGTTTGTGTTTGTGCCCTTCTGCTGAGTGTGTGATCATTTCCGACTGCTGATTGTGTGTTCATGTCCTTCTGCTGAGTGTGTGTTCATGTCCTTCTGCTGAGTGTGTGTTCACGCCCATCTGCTGAGTGTGTGTTTGTGTCCTTCTGCTGAGTGTGTGTTCCTGTCTTTCTGCTGAGTGTGTGTTCGTGTCCTTCTGCTGAGTGTGTGTTCATGCCTTCTGCTGAGTGTGTGATCATGTCCTTCTGCTGAGTGTGTGATCATGTCCTTCTGCTGAGTGTGTGTTCATGTCCTTCTGCTGAGTGTGTGATCATGTCCTTCTGCTGAGTGTGTGTTCATGTCCTTCTGCTGAGTGTGTGTTCATGTCCTTCTGCTGAGTGTGTGTTCGTGTCCATCTGCTGAGTGTGTGATCATGTCCTTCTGCTGAGTGTGTGATAATGTCCTTCTGCTGAGTGTGCTTTCGTGTTCTTCTGCTGTGTGTGTTCGTGTCCTTCTGCAGAGTGTGTATTCGTGTCCTTCTGCTGAGTGTGTGTTCAAGCCCTTCTGCTGAGTGTGTGTTCATGTCCTTCTGCTGAGTGTGTGTTCACGCCCATCTGCTGAGTGTGTGTTTGTGTCCTTCTGCTGAGTGTGTGTGTTCGTGTCCTTCTGCTGAGTGTGTGTTCCTGCTCTTCTGCTGAGTGTGTGATCATATCCTTCTGCTGAGTGTGTGTTCATGTCCTTCTGCTGAGTGTGTGTTCCTGTCCTTCTGCTGAGTGTGTGTTCGTGTCCTCCTGCTGAGTGTGTGTGTTTGTGTCCTTCTGCAGAGTGTGTGTTCGTGTCCTTCTGCTGAGTGTGTGTTCATGTCCTTCTGCTGAGTGTGTGTTCACGCCCATCTGCTGAGTGTGTGTTTGTGCCCTTCTGCTGAGTTTGTGTTTGTGCCCTTCTGCTGAGTGTGTGATCATTTCCGACTGCTGATTGTGTGTTCATGTCCTTCTGCTGAGTGTGTGTTCATGTCCTTCTGCTGAGTGTGTGTTCACGCCCATCTGCTGAGTGTGTGTTTGTGTCCTTCTGCTGAGTGTGTGTTCCTGTCTATCTGCTGAGTGTGTGTTCGTGTCCTTCTGCTGAGTGTGTGTTCATGCCTTCTGCTGAGTGTGTGATCATGTCCTTCTGCTGAGTGTGTGATCATGTCCTTCTGCTGAGTGTGTGTTCATGTCCTTCTGCTGAGTGTGTGATCATGTCCTTCTGCTGAGTGTGTGTTCGTGTCCTTCTGCTGAGTGTGTGTTTGTGTCCTTCTGCTGAGTGTGTGTTCATGTCCTTCTGCTGAGTGTGTGAGTTTGCGTCCTTCTTCTGAGTGTGTGTTCATGTCCTTCTGCTGAGTGTGTGTTCGTGTCCATCTGCTGAGTGTGTGATCATGTCCTTCTGCTGAGTGTGTGATAATGTCCTTCTGCTGAGTGTGAGATCATGTCCTTCTGCTGAGTGTGCTTTCGTGTTCTTCTGCTGTGTGTGTTCGTGTCCTTCTGCAGAGTGTGTATTCGTGTCCTTCTGCTGAGTGTGTGTTCAAGCCCTTCTGCTGAGTGTGTGTTCATGTCCTTCTGCTGAGTGTGTGTTCACGCCCATCTGCTGAGTGTGTGTTTGTGTCCTTCTGCTGAGTGTGTGTGTTCGTGTCCTTCTGCTGAGTGTGTGTTCCTGCTCTTCTGCTGAGTGTGTGATCATATCCTTCTGCTGAGTGTGTGTTCATGTCCTTCTGCTGAGTGTGTGTTCCTGTCCTTCTGCTGAGTGTGTGTTCGTGTCCTCCTGCTGAGTGTGTGTGTTTGTGTCCTTCTGCAGAGTGTGTGTTCGTGTCCTTCTGCTGAGTGTGTGTTCATGTCCTTCTGCTGAGTGTGTGTTCACGCCCATCTGCTGAGTGTGTGTTTGTGTCCTTCTGCTGAGTGTGTGTTCCTGTCTTTCAGCTGAGTGTGTGTTCGTGTACTTCTGCTGAGTGTGTGTTCATGTCCTCTGCTGAGTGTGTGATCATGCTCTTCTGCTGAGTGTGTGATCATGTCCTTCTGCTGAGTGTGTGAGTTCGTGTCCTTCTGCTGAGTGTGTGTTCATGTCCTTCTGCTGAGTTTGTGTTCATGTCCTTCTGCTGAGTGTGTGTTCTTGTCCATCTGCTAAGTGTGTGTTCATGACCTTCTGCTGAGTGTGTGTTCATGTCCTTTTGCTGAGTGTGCGATCATGTCCTTCTGCTGAGTGTGTGATCATATCCTTCTGCTGAGTGTGTGTTCATGTCCTCTGCTGAGTGTGTGATCATGTCCTTCTGCTGAGTGTGTGTTCGTGTCCTTCTGCTGAGTGTGTGTTTGTGTCCTTCTGCTGAGAGTTTGATCACGTCCCTCTGCTCAGTGTGAGATCATGTCCTTCTGCTGAGTGTGTTTTCGTGTCCTTCTGCTGAGTGCGTGTTGATTTCTTTCTGCTGAGTGTGTGTTCATGTCCTCTGCTGAGTGTGTGTTCGTGTCCTTCTGCTGAGTGTGTGTTCATCTCCTTCTGCTGAGTGTGTGTTCATGTCCTTCTGCTGAGTGTGCTTTCGTGTTCTTCTGCTGAGTGTGTGTTCGTGTCCTTCTGCTGAGTGTGTGTTCATGCTCTTCTGCTGAGTGTGTGATCATGTCCTTCTGCTGAGTGTGTGTTCATGTCCTTCTGCTGAGTGTGTGTTCCTGTCCTTCTGCAGAGTGTGTGTTCCTGTCCTTCTGCTGAGTGTGTGTGTTTGTGTCCTTCTGCAGAGTGTGTGTTCCTGTCCTTCTGCTGAGTGTGTGTTTGTTTCCTTCTGCTGAGTGTGTGTGTTCGTGTCCTTCTGCTGAGTGTGTGTTCATGACCTTCTGCTGAGTGTGAGTGATAATGGCCTTCTGCTGAGTGTGTGTTCATGTCCTTCTGCTGAGTGGGTATTCATGTCCTTCTGCTGAGTGTGTGATCATGTCCTTCTGCTGAGTGTGAGATCATGTCCTTCTGCTGAGTGTGCTTTCGTGTTCTTCTGCTGTGTGTGTTCGTGTCCTTCTGCTAAGTGTGTGTTCATGCTCTTCTGCTGAGTGTGTGATCATGTCCTTCTGCTGAGTGTGTGTTCATGTCCTTCTGCTGAGTGTGTGTTCGTGTCCTTCTGCTGAGTGTGTGTGTTTGTGACCTTCTGCAGAGTGTGTGTTCGTGTCCTTCTGCTGAGTGTGTGTTCATGTCCTTCTGCTGAGTGTGTGTTCACGCCCATCTGCTGAGTGTGTGTTTGTGTCCTTCTGCTGAGTGTGTGTTCCTGTCTTTCTGCTGAGTGTGTGTTCGTGTACTTCTGCTGAGTGTGTGTTCATGTCCTCTGCTGAGTGTGTGATCATGCTCTTCTGCTGAGTGTGTGATCATGTCCTTCTGCTGAGTGTGTGAGTTCGTGTCATTCTGCTGAGTGTGTGTTCATGTCCTTCTGCTGAGTGTGTGTTCATGTCCTTCTGCTGAGTGTGTGTTCTTGTCCATCTGCTAAGTGTGTGATCATGTCCTTCTGCTGAGTGTGTGATCGTGTCCTTCTGCTGAGTGTGTGTTCATGTTCTTCTTCTGAGTGTGTGTTCTTGCCCTTCTCCGGAGTGTGTGTTCATGACCTTCTGCTGAGTGTGTGTTCATGTCCTTTTGCTGAGTGTGCGATCATGTCCTTCTGCTGAGTGTGTGATCATGTCCTTCTGCTGAGTGTGTGTTCATGTCCTCTGCTGAGTGTGTGATCATGTCCTTCTTCTGAGTGTGTGTTCGTGGCCTTCTGCAGAGTGTGTGTTCATGACCTCCTGCTGAGTGTGTGATCATGTCCTGCTGAGTGCGTGTTCGTGTCCTTCTGCTGAGTGTGTGTTTGTGTCCTTCTGCTGAGAGTTTGATCACGTCCCTCTGCTGAGTGTGAGATCATGTCCTTCTGCTGAGTGTTTTTTCGTGTCCTTCTGCTGAGTGCGTGTTCATTTCTTTCTGCTGAGTGTGTGTTCATGTCCTCTGCTGAGTGTGTGTTCGTGTCCTTCTGCTGAGTGTGTGTTCATGTCCTTCTGCTGAGTGTGTGTTCATGTCCTGCTGCTGAGTGTGTGTTCGTGTCCTTCTGCTCAGTGTGTGTTCATCTCCTTCTGCTGAGTGTGTGTTCATGTCCTTCTGCTGAGTGTGTTTTCGTGTTCTTCTGCTGAGTGTGTATTCGTGTCCTTCTGCTGAGTGTGTGTTCATGCTCTTCTGCTGAGTGTGTGATCATGTCCTTCTGCTGAGTGTGTGTTCATGTCCTTCTGCTGAGTGTGTGTTCCTGTCCTTCTGCTGAGTGTGTGTTCGTGTCCTTCTGCTGAGTGTGTGTGTTTGTGTCCTTCTGCAGAGTGCGTGTTCGTGTCCTTCTGCTGAGTGTGTGTTCAAGCCCTTCTGCTGAGTGTGTGTTCATGTCCTTCTGCTGAGTGTGTGTTCACGCCCATCTGCTGAGTGTGTGTTTGTGTCCTTCTGCTGAGTGTGTGTGTTCGTGTCCTTCTGCTGAGTGTGTGTTCATGACCTTCTCCTGAGCGTGAGTGATAATGGCCTTCTGCAGAGTTTGTGTTCATGTCCTTCTGCTGAGTGTGTGTTCATGTTCTTTTGCTGAGTGTGCGATCATGTCCTTCTGCTGAGTGTGTGATCATGTCCTTCTGCTGAGTGTGTGTTCATGTCCTCTGCTGAGTGTGTGTTCACGCCCATCCGCTGAGTGTCTGTTTGTGTTCTTCTGCTGAGTGAGTGTTCCTGTCTTTCTGCTGAGTGTGTGTTCGTGTCCTTCTGCTGAGTGTGTGTTCATGCCTTCTGCTGAGTGTGTGATCATGTCCTTCTTCTGAGTGTGTGATCATGTCCTTCTGCTGAGTGTGTGTTCCTGTCCTTCTGCTGAGTGTGTGATCATGTCCTTCTGCTGAGTGAGTGTTCGTGTCCTGCTGCTGAGTGTGTGTTCGTGTCCTTCTGCTGTGTGTGTGTTCATGTCCTTCTGCTGAGTGTGTGATCATGTCCTTCTGCTGAGTGTGTGTTCATGTCCTTCTGCTGTGTGTGTGTTCATGTCCTTCTGCTGAGTGTGTGTTCGTGTCCTTCTGCTCAGTGTGTGTTCATCTCCTTCTGCTGAGTGTGTGTTCATGTCCTTCTGCTGAGTGTGTTTTCGTGTTCTTCTGCTGAGTGTGTATTCGTGTCCTTCCGCTGAGTGTGTGTTCATGCTCTTCTGCTGAGTGTGTGATCATGTCCTTCTGCTGAGTGTGTGTTCATGTCCTTCTGCTGAGTGTGTGTTCCTGTCCTTCTGCTGAGTGTGTGTTCGTGTCCTTCTGCTGAGTGTGTGTGTTTGTGTCCTTCTGCAGAGTGTGTGTTCGTGTCCTTCTGCTGAGTGTGTGTTCAAGCCCTTCTGCTGAGTGTGTGTTCATGTCCTTCTGCTGAGTGTGTGTTCACGCCCATCTGCTGAGTGTGTGTTTGTGTCCTTCTGCTGAGTGTGTGTGTTCGTGTCCTTCTGCTGAGTGTGTGTTCATGACCTTCTCCTGAGTGTGAGTGATAATGGCCTTCTGCTGAGTTTGTGTTCATGTCCTTCTGCTGAGTGTGTGTTCATGTCCTTTTGCTGAGTGTGCGATCATGTCCTTCTGCTGAGTGTTTTTTCGTGTCCTTCTGCTGAGTGCGTGTTCATTTCTTTCTGCTCAGTGTGTGTTCATGTCCTCTGCTGAGTGTGTGTTCGTGTCCTTCTGCTGAGTGTGTGTTCATGTCCTTCTGCTGAGTGTGTGTTCGTGTCCTTCTGCTGAGTGTGTGTGTTTGTGTCCTTCTGCAGAGTGTGTGTTCGTGTCCTTCTGCTGAGTGTGTGTTCAAGCCCTTCCGCTGAGTGTGTGTTCATGTCCTTCTGCTGAGTGTGTGTTCACACCCATCTGCTGAGTGTGTGTTTGTGTCCTTCTGCTGAGTGTGTGTGTTCATGTCCTTCTGCTGAGTGCGTATTCATGTCCTTTTGCTGAGTGTGCGATCATGTCCTTCTGCTGAGTGTGTGATCATGTCCTTCTGCTGAGTGTGAGATCATGTCCTTCTGCTGAGTGTGCTTTCGTGTTCTTCTGCTGTGTGTGTTCGTGTCCTTCTGCTGAGTGTGTGTTCAAGCTCTTCTGCTGAGTGTGTGATCATGTCCTTCTGCTGAGTGTGTGTTCATGTCCTTCTGCTGAGTGTGTGTTCGTGTCCTTCTGCTGAGTGTGTGTGTTTGTGTCCTTCTGCTGAGTGTGTGTTCGTGTACTTCTGCTGAGTGTGTGTTCATGTCCTCTGCTGAGTGTGTGATCATGCTCATCTGCTGAGTGTGTGATCATGCTCTTCTGCTGAGTGTGTGATCATGTCCTTCTGCTGAGTGTGTGAGTTCGTGTCATTCTGCTGAGTGTGTGTTCATGTCCTTCTGCTGAGTGTGTGTTCATGTCCTTCTGCTGAGTGTGTGCTCTTGTCCTTCTGCTAAGTGTGTGATCATGTCCTTCTGCTGAGTGTGTGATCGTGTCCTTCTGCTGAGTGTGTGTTCATGTTCTTCTTCTGAGTGTGTGTTCTTGCCCTTCTCCGGAGTGTGTGTTCATGACCTTCTGCTGAGTGTGTGTTCATGTCCTTTTGCTGAGTGTGTGTGTTTGTGTCCTTCTGCTGAGTGTGTGTTCATGTCCTCTGCTGAGTGTGTGATCATGCTCATCTGCTGAGTGTGTGATCATGCTCTTCTGCTGAGTGTGTGATCATGTCCTTCTGCTGAGTGTGTGAGTTCGTGTCATTCTGCTGAGTGTGTGTTCATGTCCCTCTGCTGAGTGTGTGTTCATGTCCTTCTGCTGAGTGTGTGCTCTTGTCCTTCTGCTAAGTGTGTGATCATGTCCTTCTGCTGAGTGTGTGATCGTGTCCTTCTGCTGAGTGTGTGTTCATGTTCTTCTGAGTGTGTGTTCTTGCCCTTCTCCGGAGTGTGTGTTCATGACCTTCTGCTGAGTGTGTGTTCATGTCCTTTTGCTGAGTGTGCGATCATGTCCTTCTGCTGAGTGTGTGATCATGTCCTTCTGCTGAGTGTGTGTTCATGTCCTCTGCTGAGTGTGTGATCATGTCCTTCTTCTGAGTGTGTGTTCGTGGCCTTCTGCAGAGTGTGTGTTCATGACCTCCTGCTGAGTGTGTGATCATGTCCTGCTGAGTGCGTGTTCGTGTCCTTCTGCTGAGTGTGTCTTTGTGTCCTTCTGCTGAGAGTTTGATCACGTCCCTCTGCTGAGTGTGAGATCATGTCCTTCGGCTGAGTGTGTTTTCGTGTCCTTCTGCTGAGTGCGTGTTCATTACTTTCTGCTGAGTGTGAGTTCATGTCCTCTGCTGAGTGTGTGTTCGTGTCCTTCTGCAGAGTGTGTGTTCATGACCTCCTGCTGAGTGTGTGATCATGTCCTGCTGAGTGCGTGTTCGTGTCCTTCTGCTGAGTGTGTGTTTGTGTCCTTCTGCTGAGAGTTTGATCACGTCCCTCTGCTCAGTGTGAGATCATGTCCTTCTGCTGAGTGTTTTTTCGTGTCCTTCTGCTGAGTGCGTGTTCATTTCTTTCTGCTCAGTGTGTGTTCATGTCCTCTGCTGAGTGTGTGTTCGTGTCCTTCTGCTGAGTGTGTGTTCATGTCCTTCTGCTGAGTGTGTGTTCGTGTCCTTCTGCTCAGTGTGTGTTCATCTCGTTCTGCTGAGTGTGTGTTCATGTACTTCTGCTGAGTGTGTTTTCGTGTTCTTCTGCTGAGTGTGTATTCGTGTCCTTCTGCTGAGTGTGTGTTCATGCTCTTCGGCTGAGTGTGTGATCATGTCCTTCTGCTGAGTGTGTGTTCATGTCCTTCTGCTGAGTGTGTGTTCCTGTCCTTCTACTGAGTGTGTGTTCGTGTCCTTCTGCTGAGTGTGTGTGTTTGTGTCCTTCTGCAGAGTGTGTGTTCGTGTCCTTCTGCTGAGTGTGTGTTCAAGCCCTTCTGCTGAGTGTGTGTTCATGTACTTCTGCTGAGTGTGTGTTCACGCCCATCTGCTGAGTGTGTGTTCCTGTCCTTCTGCTGAGTGTGTGTTCGTGTCCTTCTGCTGAGTGTGTGTGTTTGTGTCCTTCTGCAGAGTGTGTGTTCGTGTCCTTCTGCTGAGTGTGTGTTCAAGCCCTTCTGCTGAGTGTGTGTTCATGTCCTTCTGCTGAGTGTGTGTTCACGCCCATCTGCTGAGTGTGTGTTTGTGTCCTTCTGCTGAGTGTGTGTGTTCGTGTCCTTCTGCTGAGTGTGTGTTCATGACCTTCTCCTGAGTGTGAGTGATAATGGCCTTCTGCTGAGTTTGTGTTCATGTCCTTCTGCTGAGTGTGTGTTCATGTCCTTTTGCTGAGTGTGCGATCATGTCCTTCTGCTGAGTGTGTGATCATGTCCTTCTGCTGAGTGTGTGTTCATGTCCTCTGCTGAGTGTGTGTTCACGCCCATCTGCTGAGTGTGTGTTTGTGTTCTTCTGCTGAGTGTGTGTTCCTGTCTTTCTGCTGAGTGTGTGTTCGTGTCCTTCTGCTGAGTGTGTGTTCATGCCGTCTGCTGAGTGTGTGATCATGTCCTTCTGCTGAGTGTGTGATCATGTCCTTCTGCTGAGTGTGTGTTCCTGTCCTTCTGCTGAGTGTGTGATCATGTCCTTCTGCTGAGTGAGTGTTCGTGTCCTGCTGCTGAGTATGTGTTTGTGTCCTTCTGCTGTGTGTGTGTTCATGTCCTTCTGCTGAGTGTGTGATCATGTCCTTCTGCTGAGTGTGTGTTCATGTCCTTCTGCTGAGTGTGTGTTCCTGTCCTTCTGCAGAGTGTGTGTTCGTGTCCTTCTGCTGAGTGTGTGTTCAAGCCCTTCTGCTGAGTGTGTGTTCATGTCCTTCTACTGAGTGTGTGTTCATGCCCATCTGCTGAGTGTGTGTTTGTGTCCTTCTGCTGAGTGTGTGTGTTCGTGTCCTTCTGCTGAGTGTGTGTTCATGTCCTTTTGCTGAGTGTGCGATCATGTCCTTCTGCTGAGTGTGTGATCATGTCCTTCTGCTGAGTGTGTGTTCATGTCCTCTGCTGAGTGTGTGATCATGTCCTTCTGCTGAGTGTGTGTTCATGTCCTTCTGCTGAGTGTGTGAGTTCGCGTCCTTCTGCTGAGTGTGTGTTCATGTCCTTCTGCTGAGTGTGTGTTCGTGTCCATCTGCTGAGTGTGTGATCATGTCCTTCTGCTGAGTGTGTGATAATGTCCTTCTGCTGAGTGTGAGATCATGTCCTTCTGCTGAGTGTGTTTTCGTGTTCTTCTGCTGTGTGTGTTCGTGTCCTTCTGCTGAGTGTGTGTTCCTGCTCTTCTGCTGAGTGTGTGATCATATCCTTCTGCTGAGTGTGTGTTCCTGCTCTTCTGCTGACTGTGTGATCATATCCTTCTGCTGAGTGTGTGTTCATGTCCTTCTGCTGAGTGTGTGTTCACGCCCATCTGCTGAGTGTGTTTCTGTCCTTCTGCTGAGTGTGTGTTCCTGTCTTTCAGCTGAGTGTGTGTTTGTGTACTTCTGCTGAGTGTGTGTTCATGTCCTCTGCTGAGTGTGTGATCATGCTCTTCTGCTGAGTGTGTGATCATGTCCTTCTGCTGAGTGTGTGAGTTCGTGTCCTTCTGCTGAGTGTGTGTTCATGTCCTTCTGCTGTTTGTGTTCATGTCCTTCTGCTGAGTGTGTGTTCTTGTCCATCTGCTAAGTGTGTGTTCATGACCTTCTGCTGAGTGTGTGATCATGTCCTTCTGCTGAGTGTGTGTTCATGTCCTCTGCTGAGTGTGTGATCATGTCCTTCTGCTGAGTGTGTGTTCGTGTCCTTCTGCAGAGTGTGTGTTCATGACCTCCTGCTGAGTGTGTGATCATGTCCTGCTGAGTGCGTGTTCGTGTCCTTCTGCTGAGTGTGTGTTTGTGTCCTTCTGCTGAGAGTTTGATCACGTTCCTCTGCTGAGTGTGAGATCATGTCCTTCTGCTGAGTGTGTTTTCGTGTCCTTCTGCTGAGTGCGTGTTCATTTCTTTCTGCTGAGTGTGTGTTCATGTCCTCTGCTGAGTGTGTGTTCGTGTCCTTCTGCTGAGTGTGTGTTCATGTCCTTCTGCTGAGTGTTTGTTCATGTCCTTCTTCTGAGTGTGTGTTCGTGTCCTTCTGCTGAGTGTGTGTTCATCTCCTTCTGCTGAGTGTGTGTTCATGTCCTTCTGCTGAGTGTGTTTTCGTGTTCTTCTGCTGAGTGTGTGTTCGTGTCCTTCTGCTGAGTGTGTGTTCATGCTCTTCTGCTGAGTGTGTGATCATGTCCTTCTGCTGAGTGTGTGTTCATGTCCTTCTGCTGAGTGTGTGTTCCTGTCCTTCTGCTGTGTGTGTGTTCGTGTCCTTCAGCTGAGTGTGTGTGTTTGTGTCCTTCTGCAGAGTGTGTGTTCCTGTCCTGCTGCTGAGTGTGTGTTCAAGCCCTTCTGCTGAGTGTGTGTTCATGTCCTTCTGCTGAGTGTGTGTTCACGCCCATCTGCTGAGTGTGTGTTTGTTTCCTTCTGCTGAGTGTGTGTTCATGACCTTCTGCTGAGTGTGAGTGATAATGGCCTTCTGCTGAGTGTGTGTTCATGTCCTTCTGCTGAGTGCGTATTCATGTCCTTTTGCTGAGTGTGCGATCATGTCCTTCTGCTGAGTGTGTGATCATGTCCTTCTGCTGAGTGTGAGATCATGTTCTTCTGCTGAGTGTGCTTTCATGTTCTTCTGCTGTGTGTGTTCGTGTCCTTCTGCTGAGTGTGTGTTCATGCTCTTCTGCTGAGTGTGTGATCATGTCCTTCTGCTGAGTGTGTGTTCATGTCCTTCTGCTGAGTGTGTGTTCGTGTCCTTCTGCTGAGTGTGTGTGTTTGTGTCCTTGTGCAGAGTGTGTGTTCGTGTCCTTCTGCTGAGTGTGTGTTCATGTCCTTCTGCTGAGTGTGTGTTCACGCCCATCTGCTGAGTGTGTGTTTGTGTCCCTCTGCTGAGTGTGTGTTCCTGTCTTTCTGCTGAGTGTGTGTTCGTGTACTTCTGCTGAGTGTGTGTTCATGTCCTCTGCTGAGTGTGTGATCATGCTCTTCTGCTGAGTGTGTGATCATGCTCTTCTGCTGAGTGTGTGATCATGTCCTTCTGCTGAGTGTGTGAGTTCGTGTCATTCTGCTGAGTGTGTGTTCATGTCCTTCTGCTGAGTGTGTGTTCATGTCCTTCTGCTGAGTGTGTGTTCTTGTCCATCTGCTAAGTGTGTGTTCATGACCTTCTGCTGAGTGTGTGATCATGTCCTTCTGCTGAGTGTGTGTTCATGTCCTCTGCTGAGTGTGTGATCATGTCCTTCTGCTGAGTGTGTGTTCGTGTCCTTCTGCAGAGTGTGTGTTCATGACCTCCTGCTGAGTGTGTGATCATGTCCTGCTGAGTGCGTGTTCGTGTCCTTCTGCTGAGTGTGTGTTTGTGTCCTTCTGCTGAGAGTTTGATCACGTTCCTCTGCTGAGTGTGAGATCATGTCCTTCTGCTGAGTGTGTTTTCGTGTCCTTCTGCTGAGTGCGTGTTCATTTCTTTCTGCTGAGTGTGTGTTCATGTCCTCTGCTGAGTGTGTGTTCGTGTCCTTCTGCTGAGTGTGTGTTCATGTCCTTCTGCTGAGTGTTTGTTCATGTCCTTCTTCTGAGTGTGTGTTCGTGTCCTTCTGCTGAGTGTGTGTTCATCTCCTTCTGCTGAGTGTGTGTTCATGTCCTTCTGCTGAGTGTGTTTTCGTGTTCTTCTGCTGAGTGTGTGTTCGTGTCCTTCTGCTGAGTGTGTGTTCATGCTCTTCTGCTGAGTGTGTGATCATGTCCTTCTGCTGAGTGTGTGTTCATGTCCTTCTGCTGAGTGTGTGTTCCTGTCCTTCTGCTGTGTGTGTGTTCGTGTCCTTCAGCTGAGTGTGTGTGTTTGTGTCCTTCTGCAGAGTGTGTGTTCCTGTCCTGCTGCTGAGTGTGTGTTCAAGCCCTTCTGCTGAGTGTGTGTTCATGTCCTTCTGCTGAGTGTGTGTTCACGCCCATCTGCTGAGTGTGTGTTTGTTTCCTTCTGCTGAGTGTGTGTTCATGACCTTCTGCTGAGTGTGAGTGATAATGGCCTTCTGCTGAGTGTGTGTTCATGTCCTTCTGCTGAGTGCGTATTCATGTCCTTTTGCTGAGTGTGCGATCATGTCCTTCTGCTGAGTGTGTGATCATGTCCTTCTGCTGAGTGTGAGATCATGTTCTTCTGCTGAGTGTGCTTTCATGTTCTTCTGCTGTGTGTGTTCGTGTCCTTCTGCTGAGTGTGTGTTCATGCTCTTCTGCTGAGTGTGTGATCATGTCCTTCTGCTGAGTGTGTGTTCATGTCCTTCTGCTGAGTGTGTGTTCGTGTCCTTCTGCTGAGTGTGTGTGTTTGTGTCCTTGTGCAGAGTGTGTGTTCGTGTCCTTCTGCTGAGTGTGTGTTCATGTCCTTCTGCTGAGTGTGTGTTCACGCCCATCTGCTGAGTGTGTGTTTGTGTCCCTCTGCTGAGTGTGTGTTCCTGTCTTTCTGCTGAGTGTGTGTTCGTGTACTTCTGCTGAGTGTGTGTTCATGTCCTCTGCTGAGTGTGTGATCATGCTCTTCTGCTGAGTGTGTGATCATGCTCTTCTGCTGAGTGTGTGATCATGTCCTTCTGCTGAGTGTGTGAGTTCGTGTCATTCTGCTGAGTGTGTGTTCATGTCCTTCTGCTGAGTGTGTGTTCATGTCCTTCTGCTGAGTGTGTGTTCTTGTCCATCTGCTAAGTGTGTGATCATGTCCTTCTGCTGAGTGTGTGATCGTGTCCTTCTGCTGACTGTGTGTTCATGTTCTTCTTCTGAGTGTGTGTTCTTGCCCTTCTCCGGAGTGTGTGTTCATGACCTTCTGCTGAGTGTGTGTTCATGTCCTTTTGCTGAGTGTGCGATCATGTCCTTCTGCTGAGTGTGTGATCATGTCCTAATGCTGAGTGTGTGTTCATGACCTCCTGCTGAGTGTGTGATCATGTCCTGCTGAGTGCGTGTTCGTGTCCTTCTTCTGAGTGTGTCTTTGTGTCCTTCTGCTGAGAGTTTGATCACGTCCCTCTGCTGAGTGTGAGATCACGTCCTTCGGCTGAGTGTGTTTTCGTGTCCTTCTGCTGAGTGCGTGTTCATTTCTTTCTGCTGAGTGTGTGTTCATGTCCTTCTGCTGAGTGTTTTTTCGTGTCCTTCTGCTGAGTGCGTGTTCATTTCTTTCTGCTCAGTGTGTGTTCATGTCCTCTGCTGAGTGTGTGTTCGTGTCCTTCTGCTGAGTGTGTGTTCATGTCCTTCTGCTGAGTGTGTGTTCGTGTCCTTCTGCTGAGTGTGTGTGTTTGTGTCCTTCTGCAGAGTGTGTGTTCGTGTCCTTCTGCTGAGTGTGTGTTCAAGCCCTTCCGCTGAGTGTGTGTTCATGTCCTTCTGCTGAGTGTGTGTTCACACCGATCTGCTGAGTGTGTGTTTGTGTCCTTCTGCTGAGTGTGTGTTCATGCCGTCTGCTGAGTGTGTGATCATGTCCTTCTGCTGAGTGTGTGATCATGTCCTTCTGCTGAGTGTGTGTTCCTGTCCTTCTGCTGAGTGTGTGATCATGTCCTTCTGCTGAGTGAGTGTTCGTGTCCTGCTGCTGAGTATGTGTTTGTGTCCTTCTGCTGTGTGTGTGTTCATGTCCTTCTGCTGAGTGTGTGATCATGTCCTTCTGCTGAGTGTGTGTTCATGTCCTTCTGCTGAGTGTGTGTTCCTGTCCTTCTGCAGAGTGTGTGTTCGTGTCCTTCTGCTGAGTGTGTGTTCAAGCCCTTCTGCTGAGTGTGTGTTCATGTCCTTCTACTGAGTGTGTGTTCATGCCCATCTGCTGAGTGTGTGTTTGTGTCCTTCTGCTGAGTGTGTGTGTTCGTGTCCTTCTGCTGAGTGTGTGTTCATGTCCTTTTGCTGAGTGTGCGATCATGTCCTTCTGCTGAGTGTGTGATCATGTCCTTCTGCTGAGTGTGTGTTCATGTCCTCTGCTGAGTGTGTGATCATGTCCTTCTGCTGAGTGTGTGTTCATGTCCTTCTGCTGAGTGTGTGAGTTCGCGTCCTTCTGCTGAGTGTGTGTTCATGTCCTTCTGCTGAGTGTGTGTTCGTGTCCATCTGCTGAGTGTGTGATCATGTCCTTCTGCTGAGTGTGTGATAATGTCCTTCTGCTGAGTGTGAGATCATGTCCTTCTGCTGAGTGTGTTTTCGTGTTCTTCTGCTGTGTGTGTTCGTGTCCTTCTGCTGAGTGTGTGTTCCTGCTCTTCTGCTGAGTGTGTGATCATATCCTTCTGCTGAGTGTGTGTTCCTGCTCTTCTGCTGACTGTGTGATCATATCCTTCTGCTGAGTGTGTGTTCATGTCCTTCTGCTGAGTGTGTGTTCACGCCCATCTGCTGAGTGTGTTTCTGTCCTTCTGCTGAGTGTGTGTTCCTGTCTTTCAGCTGAGTGTGTGTTTGTGTACTTCTGCTGAGTGTGTGTTCATGTCCTCTGCTGAGTGTGTGATCATGCTCTTCTGCTGAGTGTGTGATCATGTCCTTCTGCTGAGTGTGTGAGTTCGTGTCCTTCTGCTGAGTGTGTGTTCATGTCCTTCTGCTGTTTGTGTTCATGTCCTTCTGCTGAGTGTGTGTTCTTGTCCATCTGCTAAGTGTGTGTTCATGACCTTCTGCTGAGTGTGTGATCATGTCCTTCTGCTGAGTGTGTGTTCATGTCCTCTGCTGAGTGTGTGATCATGTCCTTCTGCTGAGTGTGTGTTCGTGTCCTTCTGCAGAGTGTGTGTTCATGACCTCCTGCTGAGTGTGTGATCATGTCCTGCTGAGTGCGTGTTCGTGTCCTTCTGCTGAGTGTGTGTTTGTGTCCTTCTGCTGAGAGTTTGATCACGTTCCTCTGCTGAGTGTGAGATCATGTCCTTCTGCTGAGTGTGTTTTCGTGTCCTTCTGCTGAGTGCGTGTTCATTTCTTTCTGCTGAGTGTGTGTTCATGTCCTCTGCTGAGTGTGTGTTCGTGTCCTTCTGCTGAGTGTGTGTTCATGTCCTTCTGCTGAGTGTTTGTTCATGTCCTTCTTCTGAGTGTGTGTTCGTGTCCTTCTGCTGAGTGTGTGTTCATCTCCTTCTGCTGAGTGTGTGTTCATGTCCTTCTGCTGAGTGTGTTTTCGTGTTCTTCTGCTGAGTGTGTGTTCGTGTCCTTCTGCTGAGTGTGTGTTCATGCTCTTCTGCTGAGTGTGTGATCATGTCCTTCTGCTGAGTGTGTGTTCATGTCCTTCTGCTGAGTGTGTGTTCCTGTCCTTCTGCTGTGTGTGTGTTCGTGTCCTTCAGCTGAGTGTGTGTGTTTGTGTCCTTCTGCAGAGTGTGTGTTCCTGTCCTGCTGCTGAGTGTGTGTTCAAGCCCTTCTGCTGAGTGTGTGTTCATGTCCTTCTGCTGAGTGTGTGTTCACGCCCATCTGCTGAGTGTGTGTTTGTTTCCTTCTGCTGAGTGTGTGTTCATGACCTTCTGCTGAGTGTGAGTGATAATGGCCTTCTGCTGAGTGTGTGTTCATGTCCTTCTGCTGAGTGCGTATTCATGTCCTTTTGCTGAGTGTGCGATCATGTCCTTCTGCTGAGTGTGTGATCATGTCCTTCTGCTGAGTGTGAGATCATGTTCTTCTGCTGAGTGTGCTTTCATGTTCTTCTGCTGTGTGTGTTCGTGTCCTTCTGCTGAGTGTGTGTTCATGCTCTTCTGCTGAGTGTGTGATCATGTCCTTCTGCTGAGTGTGTGTTCATGTCCTTCTGCTGAGTGTGTGTTCGTGTCCTTCTGCTGAGTGTGTGTGTTTGTGTCCTTGTGCAGAGTGTGTGTTCGTGTCCTTCTGCTGAGTGGTGTTCATGTCCTTCTGCTGAGTGTGTGTTCACGCCCATCTGCTGAGTGTGTGTTTGTGTCCCTCTGCTGAGTGTGTGTTCCTGTCTTTCTGCTGAGTGTGTGTTCGTGTACTTCTGCTGAGTGTGTGTTCATGTCCTCTGCTGAGTGTGTGATCATGCTCTTCTGCTGAGTGTGTGATCATGCTCTTCTGCTGAGTGTGTGATCATGTCCTTCTGCTGAGTGTGTGAGTTCGTGTCATTCTGCTGAGTGTGTGTTCATGTCCTTCTGCTGAGTGTGTGTTCATGTCCTTCTGCTGAGTGTGTGTTCTTGTCCATCTGCTAAGTGTGTGATCATGTCCTTCTGCTGAGTGTGTGATCGTGTCCTTCTGCTGACTGTGTGTTCATGTTCTTCTTCTGAGTGTGTGTTCTTGCCCTTCTCCGGAGTGTGTGTTCATGACCTTCTGCTGAGTGTGTGTTCATGTCCTTTTGCTGAGTGTGCGATCATGTCCTTCTGCTGAGTGTGTGATCATGTCCTAATGCTGAGTGTGTGTTCATGACCTCCTGCTGAGTGTGTGATCATGTCCTGCTGAGTGCGTGTTCGTGTCCTTCTTCTGAGTGTGTCTTTGTGTCCTTCTGCTGAGAGTTTGATCACGTCCCTCTGCTGAGTGTGAGATCACGTCCTTCGGCTGAGTGTGTTTTCGTGTCCTTCTGCTGAGTGCGTGTTCATTTCTTTCTGCTGAGTGTGTGTTCATGTCCTTCTGCTGAGTGTTTTTTCGTGTCCTTCTGCTGAGTGCGTGTTCATTTCTTTCTGCTCAGTGTGTGTTCATGTCCTCTGCTGAGTGTGTGTTCGTGTCCTTCTGCTGAGTGTGTGTTCATGTCCTTCTGCTGAGTGTGTGTTCGTGTCCTTCTGCTGAGTGTGTGTGTTTGTGTCCTTCTGCAGAGTGTGTGTTCGTGTCCTTCTGCTGAGTGTGTGTTCAAGCCCTTCCGCTGAGTGTGTGTTCATGTCCTTCTGCTGAGTGTGTGTTCACACCGATCTGCTGAGTGTGTGTTTGTGTCCTTCTGCTGAGTGTGTGTGTTCGTGTCCTTCTGCTGAGTGTGTGTTCATGACCTTCTGCTGAGTGTGAGTGATAATGGCCTTCTGCTGAGTTTGTGTTCATGTCCTTCTGCTGAGTGTGTGTTCATGTCCTTTTGCTGAGTGTGCGATCATGTCCTTCTGCTGAGTGTGTGATCATGTCCTTCTGCTGAGTGTGTGTTCATGTCCTCTGCTGAGTGTGTGTTCATGTCCTTCTGCTGAGTGTGTGTTCACGCCCATCTGCTGAGTGTGTGTTTGTTTCCTTCTGCTGAGTGTGTGTTCATGACCTTCTGCTGAGTGTGAGTGATAATGGCCTTCTGCTGAGTGTGTGTTCATGTCCTTCTGCTGAGTGCGTATTCATGTCCTTTTGCTGAGTGTGCGATCATGTCCTTCTGCTGAGTGTGTGATCATGTCCTTCTGCTGAGTGTGAGATCATGTCCTTCTGCTGAGTGTGCTTTCGTGTTCTTCTGCTGTGTGTGTTCGTGTCCTTCTGCTGAGTGTGTGTTCATGCTCTTCTGCTGAGTGTGTGATCATGTCCTTCTGCTGAGTGTGTGTTCATGTCCTTCTGCTGAGTGTGTGTTCGTGTCCTTCTGCTGAGTGTGTGTGTTTGTGTCCTTCTGCTGAGTGTGTGTTCGTGTACTTCTGCTGAGTGTGTGTTCATGTCCTCTGCTGAGTGTGTGATCATGCTCATCTGCTGAGCGTCTGATCATGCTCTTCTTCTGAGTGTGTGATCATGTCCTTCTGCTGAGTGTGTGAGTTCGTGTCATTCTGCTGAGTGTGTGTTCATGTCCTTCTGCTGAGTGTGTGTTCATGTCCTTCTGCTGAGTGTGTGCTCTTGTCCTTCTGCTAAGTGTGTGATCATGTCCTTCTGCTGAGTGTGTGATCGTGTCCTTCTGCTGAGTGTGTGTTCATGTTCTTCTTCTGAGTGTGTGTTCTTGCCCTTCTCCGGAGTGTGTGTTCATGACCTTCTGCTGAGTGTGTGTTCATGTCCTTTTGCTGAGTGTGCGATCATGTCCTTCTGCTGAGTGTGTGATCATGTCCTTCTGCTGAGTGTGTGTTCATGTCCTCTGCTGAGTGTGTGATCATGTCCTTCTTCTGAGTGTGTGTTCGTGGCCTTCTGCAGAGTGTGTGTTCATGACCTCCTGCTGAGTGTGTGATCATGTCCTGCTGAGTGCGTGTTCGTGTCCTTCTGCTGAGTGTGTCTTTGTGTCCTTCTGCTGAGAGTTTGATCACGTCCCTCTGCTGAGTGTGAGATCATGTCCTTCGGCTGAGTGTGTTTTCGTGTCCTTCTGCTGAGTGCGTGTTCATTACTTTCTGCTGATTGTGTGTTCATGTCCTCTGCTGAGTGTGTGTTCGTGTCCTTCTGCAGAGTGTGTGTTCATGACCTCCTGCTGAGTGTGTGATCATGTCCTGCTGAGTGCGTGTTCGTGTCCTTCTGCTGAGTGTGTGTTTGTGTCCTTCTGCTGAGAGTTTGATCACGTCCCTCTGCTCAGTGTGAGATCATGTCCTTCTGCTGAGTGTTTTTTCGTGTCCTTCTGCTGAGTGCGTGTTCATTTCTTTCTGCTCAGTGTGTGTTCATGTCCTCTGCTGAGTGTGTGTTCGTGTCCTTCTGCTGAGTGTGTGTTCATGTCCTTCTGCTGAGTGTGTGTTCATGTCCTTCTGCTGAGTGTGTGTTCGTGTCCTTCTGCTCAGTGTGTGTTCATCTCCTTCTGCTGAGTGTGTGTTCATGTACTTCTGCTGAGTGTGTTTTCGTGTTCTTCTGCTGAGTGTGTATTCGTGTCCTTCTGCTGAGTGTGTGTTCATGCTCTTCGGCTGAGTGTGTGATCATGTCCTTCTGCTGAGTGTGTGTTCATGTCCTTCTGCTGAGTGTGTGTTCCTGTCCTTCTACTGAGTGTGTGTTCGTGTCCTTCTGCTGAGTGTGTGTGTTTGTGTCCTTCTGCAGAGTGTGTGTTCGTGTCCTTCTGCTGAGTGTGTGTTCAAGCCCTTCTGCTGAGTGTGTGTTCATGTACTTCTGCTGAGTGTGTGTTCACGCCCATCTGCTGAGTGTGTGTTTGTGTCCTTCTGCTGAGTGTGTGTGTTCGTGTCCTTCTGCTGAGTGTGTGTTCATGACCTTCTGCTGAGTGTGAGTGATAATGGCCTTCTGCTGAGTTTGTGTTCATGTCCTTCTGCTGAGTGTGTGTTCATGTCCTTTTGCTGAGTGTGCGATCATGTCCTTCTGCTGAGTGTGTGATCATGTCCTTCTGCTGAGTGTGTGTTCATGTCCTCTGCTGAGTGTGTGATCATGTCCTTCTTCTGAGTGTGTGTTCGTGGCCTTCTGCAGAGTGTGTGTTCATGACCTCCTGCTGAGTGTGTGATCATGTCCTGCTGAGTGCGTGTTCGTGTCCTTCTACTGAGTGTGTCTTTGTGTCCTTCTGCTGAGAGTTTGATCACGTCCCTCTGCTGAGTGTGAGATCATGTCCTTCGGCTGAGTGTGTTTTCGTGTCCTTCTGCTGAGTGCGTGTTCATTTCTTTCTGCTGAGTGTGTGTTCATGTCCTTCTGCTGAGTGTGTGTTCACGCCCATCTGCTGAGTGTGTGTTTGTTTCCTTCTGCTGAGTGTGTGTTCATGACCTTCTGCTGAGTGTGAGTGATAATGGCCTTCTGCTGAGTGTGTGTTCATGTCCTTCTGCTGAGTGCGTATTCATGTCCTTTTGCTGAGTGTGCGATCATGTCCTTCTGCTGAGTGTGTGATCATGTCCTTCTGCTGAGTGTGAGATCATGTCCTTCTGCTGAGTGTGCTTTCGTGTTCTTCTGCTGTGTGTGTTCGTGTCCTTCTGCTGAGTGTGTGTTCATGCTCTTCTGCTGAGTGTGTGATCATGTCCTTCTGCTGAGTGTGTGTTCATGTCCTTCTGCTGAGTGTGTGTTCGTGTCCTTCTGCTGAGTGTGTGTGTTTGTGTCCTTCTGCAGAGTGTGTGTTCGTGTCCTTCTGCTGAGTGTGTGTTCATGTCCTTCTGCTGAGTGTGTGCTCACGCCCATCTGCTGAGTGTGTGTTTGTGTCCTTCTGCTGAGTGTGTGTTCCTGTCTTTCTGCTGAGTGTGTGTTCGTGTACTTCTGCTGAGTGTGTGTTCATGTCCTCTGCTGAGTGTGTGATCATGCTCTTCTGCTGAGTGTGTGATCATGCTCTTCTGCTGAGTGTGTGATCATGTCCTTCTGCTGAGTGTGTGAGTTCGTGTCATTCTGCTGAGTGTGTGTTCATGTCCTTCTGCTGAGTGTGTGTTCATGTCCTTCTGCTGAGTGTGTGTTCTTGTCCATCTGCTAAGTGTGTGATCATGTCCTTCTGCTGAGTGTGTGATCGTGTCCTTCTGCTGAGTGTGTGTTCATGTTCTTCTTCTGAGTGTGTGTTCTTGCCCTTCTCCGGAGTGTGTGTTCATGACCTTCTGCTGAGTGTGTGTTCATGTCCTTTTGCTGAGTGTGCGATCATGTCCTTCTGCTGAGTGTGTGATCATGTCCTTCTGCTGAGTGTGTGTTCATGTCCTCTGCTGAGTGTGTGATCATGTCCTTCTTCTGAGTGTGTGTTCGTGGCCTTCTGCAGAGTGTGTGTTCATGACCTCCTGCTGAGTGTGTGATCATGTCCTGCTGAGTGCGTGTTCGTGTCCTTCTGCTGAGTGTGTCTTTGTGTCCTTCTGCTGAGAGTTTGATCACGTCCCTCTGCTGAGTGTGAGATCATGTCCTTCGGCTGAGTGTGTTTTCGTGTCCTTCTGCTGAGTGCGTGTTCATTACTTTCTGCTGAGTGTGTGTTCACACCCATTTGCTGAGTGTGTGTTTGTGTCCTTCTGCTGAGTGTGTGTGTTCGTGTCCTTCTGCTGAGTGTGTGTTCATGACCTTCTGCTGACTGTGAGTGATAATGGCCTTCTGCTGAGTGTGTGTTCGTGTCCTTCTGCTGAGTGTGTGTTCGTGTCCTTCTGCTGAGTGTGCGTTCATGTCCTCTGCTGAGTGTGTGATCATGTCCTTCTGCTGAGTGTGTGTTCGTGTCCTTCTGCAGAGTGTGTGTTCATGACCTCCTGCTGAGTGTGTGATCATGTCCTGCTGAGTGCGTGTTCGTGTCCTTCTGCTGAGTGTGTGTTTGTGTCCTTCTGCTGAGAGTTTGATCACGTCCCTCTGCTGAGTGTGAGATCATGTCCTTCTGCTGAGTGTGTGTTCGTGTCCTTCTGCTGAGTGTGTGTTCATCTCCTTCTGCTGAGTGTGTGTTCATGCTCTTCTGCTGAGTGTGTGATCATGTCCTTCTGCTGAGTGTGTGTTCATGTCCTTCTGCTGAGTGTGTGTTCCTGTCCTTCTGCTGAGTGTGTGTTTGTGTCCTTCTGCAGAGTGTGTGTTCGTGTCCTTCTGCTGAGTGTGTGTTCAAGCCCTTCTGCTGAGTGTGTGTTCATGACCTTCTGCTGAGTGTGTGTTCACACCCATCTGCTGAGTGTGTGTTTGTGTCCTTCTGCTGAGTGTATGTGTTCGTGTCCTTCTGCTGAGTGTGTGTTCATGACCTTCTGCTGAGTGTGAGTGATAATGGCCTTCTGCTGAGTGTGTGTTCGTGTCCATTTGCTGAGTGTGTGTTTGTTTCCTTCTGCTGAGTGTGTGATCATGACCTTCTGCTGAGTGTCTGATCGTGTCCTTCTGCTGAGTGTGTGTTTGTGTCCTTCTGCTGAGTTGTTTGTGTTTGTGTCCTTCTGCTGAGTGTGTGATCATTTCCGACTGCTGATTGTGTGTTCATGTCCTTCTGCTGAGTGTGTGTTCCTGTCTTTCTGCTGAGTGTGTGTTCGTGTCCTTCTGCTGAGAGTTTGATCACGTCCCTCTGCTGAGTGTGAGATCATGTCCTTCTGCTGAGTGTGTTTTCGTGTCCTTCTGCTGAGTATGTGTTTGTGTCCTTCTGCTGAGAGTGTGATCACGTCCCTCTGCTGAGTGTCTGATCATGTCCGACTGCTGAGTGTGTGTTCGTGTCCTCTGCTGAGTGTGTGTTTGTGTCATTCTGCTAAGTGTGTGTTTGTGTCCTTCTGCTGAGTGTGTGTTCCTGTCCTTCTGCTGAGTGTGTGATCGTGTCCTTCTGCTAAGTGTGTGATTGTGTCCTTCTGCTGAGTGTGTGTTCTTGTCCTTCTGCTCACTGTGTGTTCATGTCCCTCTGCTGAGTGTGTGTTCGCATCATTCTGCTGAGTGTGTGTTCGTGTCCTTCTGCTGAGTGTGTGTGTTCGGGTCCTTCTGCTGAGTGTGTGTTCATGTCCTCTGCTGAGTGTGTGTTCATGTCCTCTGCGGAGTGTGTCATCATGTCCTTCTGCTGAGTGTGTGTTCATGTCCTTCTTCTGAGTGTGTGATAATGGCCTTCTGCTGAGTGTGTGATCATGTCCTGCTGAGTGTGTGTTCGTGTCCTTCTGCTGAGTGTGTGTTTGTGTCCTTCTGCTGAGTGTGTGATCATGTCCTTCTGGTGAGTGTGTGTTCATGTCCTCTGCGGAGTGTGTGTTCATGACCTCTGCTGAGTGTGTGATCATGTCCTTCTGCTGAGTGTGTGTTCATGTCCTTCTGCTGAGTGTGTGATAATGGCCTTCTGCTGAGTGTGTGTTCGTGTCCTTCTGCTGAGTGTGTGCTCATGTCCTGCTGAGTGTGTGTTCGTGTCCTTCTGCTGAGTGTGTGTTTGTGTCCTTCTGCTGAGAGTGTGATCACGTCCCTCTGCTAAGTGTGTGTTCGTGTCCTTCTGCTGAGTGTGTGATTGTGTCCTTCTGCTAAGTGTGTGATCGTGTCCTTCTGCTGAGTGGGTGTTCGTGTCCTTCTGCTGAGTGTGTTTGTTCGTGTCCTTCTGCTGAGTGTGCGTTCATGTCCTCTGCTGAGTGTGTGATCATGTCCTTCTGCTGAGTGTGTGTTCGTGTCCTTCTGCAGAGTGTGTGTTCATGACCTCCTGCTGAGTGTGTGATCATGTCCTGCTGAGTGCGTGTTCGTGTCCTTCTGCTGAGTATATGTTTGTGTCCTTCTGCTGAGAGTTTGATCACGTCCCTCTGCTGAGTGTGAGATCATGTCCTTCTGCTGAGTGTGTGTTCGTGTCCTTCTGCTGAGTGTGTGTTCATCTCCTTCTGCTGAGTGTGTGTTCATGTCCTTCTGCTGAGTGTGTTTTCCTGTTCTTCTGCTGAGTGTGTGTTCGTGTCCTTCTGCTGAGTGTGTGTTCATGCTCTTCTGCTGAGTGTGTGATCATGTCCTTCTGCTGAGTGTGTGTTCATGTCCTTCTGCTGAGTGTGTGTTCCTGTCCTTCTGCTGAGTGTGTGTTCATGTCCTTCTGCTGAGTGTGTGTGTTTGTGTCCTTCTGCAGAGTGTGTGTTCGTGTCCTTCTGCTGAGTGTGTGTTCGAGCCCTTCTGCTGAGTGTGTGTTCATGTCCTTCTGCTGAGTGTGTGTTCACACCCATCTGCTGAGTGTGTGTTTGTGTCCTTCTGCTGAGTGTGTGTGTTCGTGTCCTTCTGCTGAGTGTGTGTTCATGACCTTCTGCTGACTGTGAGTGATAATGGCCTTCTGCTGAGTGTGTGTTCGTGTCCATCTGCTGAGTGTGTGTTTGTGTCCTTCTGCTGAGTGTGTGATCATGACCTTCTGCTGAGTGTCTGATCGTGTCCTTCTGCTGAGTGTGTGTTCATGTCCTTCTGCTGAGTGTGTGTTCACGCCAATCTGCTGAGTGTGTGTTTGTGTCCTTCTGCTGAGTGTGTGATCATTTCCGACTGCTGATTGTGTGTTCATGTCCTTCTGCTGAGTGTGTGTTCATGTCCTTCTGCTGAGTGTGTGTTCACGCCAATCTGCTGAGTGTGTGTTTGTGTCCTTCTGCTGAGTGTGTGTTCCTGTCTTTCTGCTGAGTGTGTGTTCGTGTCCTTCTGCTGAGAGTTTGATCACGTCCCTCTGCTCAGTGTGAGATCATGTCCTTCTGCTGAGTGTGTCTTCGTGTCCTTCTGCTGAGTGCGTGTTCATTTCTTTCTGCTGAGTGTGTGTTCATGTACTCTGCTGAGTGTGTGTTCTTGTCCGTCTGCTGAGTGTGTGTTCAGGTCCTTCTGCTGAGTGTGTGTTCATGTCCTTCTGCTGAGTGTGTGTTCGTGTCCTTCTGCTGAGTGTGTGTTCATCTACGTCTGCTGAGTGTGTGTTCATGTCCTTCTGCTGAGTGTGTTTTCGTGTTCTTCTGCTGAGTGTGTGTTCGTGTCCTTCTGCTGAGTGTGTGTTCATGCTCTTCTGCTGAGTGTGTGATCATGTCCTTCTGCTGAGTGTGTGTTCATGTCCTTCTGCTGAGTGTGTGTTCCTGTCCTTCTGCTGAGTGTGTGTTCGTGTCCTTCTGCTGAGTGTGTGTGTTTGTGTCCTTCTGCAGAGTGTGTGTTCGTGTCCTTCTGCTGAGTGTGTGTTCAAGCCCTTCTGCTGAGTGTGTGTTCATGTCCTTCTGCTGAGTGTGTGTTCACGCCCATCTGCTGAGTGTGTGTTTGTGTCCTTCTGCTGAGTGTGTGTGTTCATGTCCTTCTGCTGAGTGTGTTTTCGTGTTCTTCTGCTGAGTGTGTGTTCGTGTCCTTCTGCTGAGTGTGTGTTCATGCTCTTCTGCTGAGTGTGTGATCATGTCCTTCTGCTGAGTGTGTGTTCATGTCCTTCTGCTGAGTGTGTGTTCCTGTCCTTCTGCTGAGTGTGTGTTCGTGTCCTTCTGCTGAGTGTGTGTGTTTGTGTCCTTCTGCAGAGTGTGTGTTCGTGTCCTTCTGCTGAGTGTGTGTTCAAGCCCTTCTGCTGAGTGTGTGTTCATGTCCTTCTGCTGAGTGTGTGTTCACGCCCATCTGCTGAGTGTGTGTCCATGACCTTCTGCTGAGTGTGAGTGATAATGGCCTTCTGCTGAGTGTGTGTTCATGTCCTTCTGCTGAGTGTGTATTCATGTCCTTTTGCTGAGTGTGCGATCATGTCCTTCTGCTGAGTGTGTGATCATGTCCTTCTGCTGAGTGTGTGTTCATGTCCTCTGCTGAGTGTGTGATCATGTCCTTCTGCTGAGTGTTTGTTCGTGTCCATCTGCTGAATGTGTGTTTGTTTCCTTCTGCTGAGTGTGTGATCATGACATTCTGCTGAGTGTGTGATCGTGTCCTTCTGCTGAGTGTGTGTTTGTGTCCTTCTGCTGAGTTTGTGTTTGTGCCCTTCTGCTGAGTTTGTGTTTGTGCCCTTCTGCTGAGTGTGTGATCATTTCCGACTGCTGATTGTGTGTTCATGTCCTTCTGCTGAGTGTGTGTTCATGTCCTTCTGCTGAGTGTGTGTTCACGCCCATCTGCTGAGTGTGTGTTTGTGTCCTTCTGCTGAGTGTGTGTTCCTGTCTTTCTGCTGAGTTTGTGTTCGTGTCCTTCTGCTGAGTGTGTGTTCATGCCTTCTGCTGAGTGTGTGATCATGTCCTTCTGCTGAGTGTGTGATCATGTCCTTCTGCTGAGTGTGTGTTCATGTCCTTCTGCTGAGTGTGTGATCATGTCCTTCTGCTGAGTGTGTGTTCATGTCCTTCTGCTGAGTGTGTGTTCATGTCCTTCTGCTGAGTGTGTGTTCGTGTCCATCTGCTGAGTGTGTGATCATGTCCTTCTGCTGAGTGTGTGATAATGTCCTTCTGCTGAGTGTGCTTTCGTGTTCTTCTGCTGTGTGTGTTCGTGTCCTTCTGCAGAGTGTGTATTCGTGTCCTTCTGCTGAGTGTGTGTTCAAGCCCTTCTGCTGAGTGTGTGTTCATGTCCTTCTGCTGAGTGTGTGTTCACGCCCATCTGCTGAGTGTGTGTTTGTGTCCTTCTGCTGAGTGTGTGTGTTCGTGTCCTTCTGCTGAGTGTGTGTTCCTGCTCTTCTGCTGAGTGTGTGATCATATCCTTCTGC
>NW_027275722.1:0-52146 GCF_030028105.1 Mobula birostris
TACAATGGGTCTGTGCTCAGCCCCCTGCTCTACTCTCGTTACAATCGGTCTGTGCTCAGCCCCCTGCTCTACTCTCTTCACAATGGGTCTGTGCTCAGCCTCCTGCTGTACTCTACTCTCGTTTCAATGGGTCTGTGCTCAGCCCCTAGCTCTACTCTACTCTACTCTCGTTACAATTGGTATGTGCTCCATCCCCTGCTCTACAGTACTCTCGTTACAATGGGTCTGTGCTCAGCCCCCTACTCTGCTCTACTCTCATTACAATGACTCTGTGCTCAGCCCCCTGCCCTACTCTCTTCACAGTGGGTCTGTGCTCAGCCCCCTGCTCTACTCTCGTTACAATGGGTCTGTGCTCAGTCCCCTGCTCTACTCTCGTTACAATGCGTCTGTGCACAACCCCTTGCTCTACTCTAATTACAATGGCTCTGTGCTCAGCCCCTTGCTCTACTCTCGTTACAATGGGTCTGTGCTCAACCCCCTGCTCTACTCTACTGTCGTTACAACAGGTCTGTGCTCAGCCCCCTGCTCTGCTCTACTCTTGTTACAATGGATCTGTTCTCAGCCCCCTGCTCTACTCTCGTTACAATGGGTCTCTGCTCAGCCCCCTGCTCTACTCTCGTTACAATGGGTCTGTGCTCAGCCCCCGGCTCTACTCTACTCTTGTTACAATGGATCTGTTCTCAGCCCCCTGCTCTACTCTCGTTACAATGGGTCTGTGCTCAGCCCCCTGCTCTACTCTACTCTCGTTACAATGGGTCTGTGCTCAGCTCCCTGCTTTACTCTCGTTACAATTGATCTGTGCTCAGCCCACTGCTCTACCCTCGTTACAATGGATCTGTGCTCAGCCCCCTGATCTACTCTCGTTACAATGGGTCTGTGCTCAGCTCCCTGCTTTACTCTCGTTACAATTGATCTGTGCTCAGCCCACTGCTCTACCCTCGTTACAATGGATCTGTGCTCAGCCCCCTGATCTACTCTCGTTACAATGGGTCTCGGCTCAGTCCCCTGCTCTAATCTCGTTACTATGGGTCGGTGCTCAGCCCCCTGCTATACTCTACTCTCGTTACAATGGGTCTGTGCTCAGCCCATTGCTCTACTCTACTCTCGTTACAATGGGTCTGTGCTCAGCCCCCTGCTCTACTCTCGTTACAATGGGTCTGTGCTCAGCCCCCTGATCTGCTCTGGTTGCAATGGCTCTCGGCTCAGTCCCCTGCTCTACTCTCGTAACAATGGGTCTGTGCTCAGCCCCCTGCTCCACTCTCTTCACAATTGGTCTGTGCTCAGCCCCCTACTGTACTCTACTCTCGTTACAATGGGTCTGTGCTCAGCCCCCTGCTCTACTCAACTCTTATTACAATGCGTCTGTGTTCAGCACCCTGCCCTACTCTACTCTCGTTACAATTGTCTGTGCTCAGCCCTCTGGTCTACTCTCATTACAATGGGTCTGTGCTCAGCCCCCTGCTCTGCTCTACTTTCGTTACAATGGATCTGTGCTCAGTCCCCTGCTCTACTCTACTCTCGTTACAATGGGTTTGTGCTCAGCCCCCTGCTCTACTCAACTCTCGTAACATTGGGTCTGTGCTCAGCACCCGCTCTACTCTCGTTGCAATGGGTCTGTGCGCAGCCCCCTGCTCTATTCTCGTTACAATGGATCTGTAATCAGCCCTCTGCTCTACTCCACTCTCGTTACAATGGGTTTGTGCTCAGCCCCCTGCTCCACTCAACTCTCGTAACAATGGGTCTGTGCTCAGCCCCCTGCTCCACTCTCTTCACAATTGGTCTGTGCTCAGCCCCCTACTGTACTCTACTCTCGTTACAATGGGTCTGTGCTCAGCCCCCTGCTCTACTCAACTCTTATTACAATGCGTCTGTGTTCAGCACCCTGCCCTACTCTACTCTCGTTACAATTGTCTGTGCTCAGCCCTCTGGTCTACTCTCATTACAATGGGTCTGTACTCAGCCCCTAGCTCTACTCTACTCTACTCTTGTTACAATGGGTATGTGCTCCATCCCCTGCTCTGCAGTACTCTCGTTACAATGGGTCTGTGCTCAGCCCCCTGTTCTGCTCTACTCTCGTTACAATTGTCTGTGCTCAGCCCTCTGGTCTGCTCTCATTACGATGCGTCTGTGCTCAGCCCCTAGCTCTACTCTACTCTACTCTTGTTACAATGGGTATGTGCTCCATCCCCTGCTCTGCAGTACTCTCGTTACAATGGGTCTGTGCTCAGCCCCCTGTTCTGCTCTACTCTCGTTACAATTGTCTGTGCTCAGCCCTCTGGTCTACTCTCATTACGATGGGTCTGTGCTCAGCCCCTAGCTCTACTCTACTCTACTCTTGTTACAATGGGTATGTGCTCCATCCCCTGCTCTACAGTACTCTCGATACAATGGGTCTGTGCTCCGCCCCCTGCTGTACTATACTCTCGTTACAATGGGTCTGTGCTCCGCCCCTGCTGTACTATACTCTCGTTACAATGGGTCTGCGCTCAGCCCCCTACTCTACCCTCGTTACACTGGATCTGTTTTCAGCCCTCTACTCAACTCTCATAACAATGGGTCTGTGCTCAGCCCCCTGCTCCACTCTCTTCACAATTGGTCTGTGCTCAGCCCCCTACTGTACTCCACTCTCGTTACAATGGGTCTGTGCTCAGCCCCCTGCTCTACTCTCGTTACAATCGGTCTGTGCTCAGCCCCCTGCTCTACTCTCTTCACAATGGGTCTGTGCTCAGCCTCCTGCTGTACTCTACTCTCGTTTCAATGGGTCTGTGCTCAGCCCCTAGCTCTACTCTACTCTACTCTCGTTACAATTGGTATGTGCTCCATCCCCTGCTCTACAGTACTCTCGTTACAATGGGTCTGTGCTCAGCCCCCTACTCTGCTCTACTCTCATTACAATGACTCTGTGCTCAGCCCCCTGCCCTACTCTCTTCACAGTGGGTCTGTGCTCAGCCCCCTGCTCTACTCTCGTTACAATGGGTCTGTGCTCAGTCCCCTGCTCTACTCTCGTTACAATGCGTCTGTGCACAACCCCTTGCTCTACTCTAATTACAATGGCTCTGTGCTCAGCCCCTTGCTCTACTCTCGTTACAATGGGTCTGTGCTCAACCCCCTGCTCTACTCTACTGTCGTTACAACAGGTCTGTGCTCAGCCCCCTGCTCTGCTCTACTCTTGTTACAATGGATCTGTTCTCAGCCCCCTGCTCTACTCTCGTTACAATGGGTCTCTGCTCAGCCCCCTGCTCTACTCTCGTTACAATGGGTCTGTGCTCAGCCCCCGGCTCTACTCTACTCTTGTTACAATGGATCTGTTCTCAGCCCCCTGCTCTACTCTCGTTACAATGGGTCTGTGCTCAGCCCCCTGCTCTACTCTACTCTCGTTACAATGGGTCTGTGCTCAGCTCCCTGCTTTACTCTCGTTACAATTGATCTGTGCTCAGCCCACTGCTCTACCCTCGTTACAATTGATCTGTGCTCAGCCCACTGCTCTACCCTCGTTACAATGGATCTGTGCTCAGCCCCCTGATCTACTCTCGTTACAATGGGTCTCGGCTCAGTCCCCTGCTCTAATCTCGTTACTATGGGTCGGTGCTCAGCCCCCTGCTATACTCTACTCTCGTTACAATGGGTCTGTGCTCAGCCCATTGCTCTACTCTACTCTCGTTACAATGGGTCTGTGCTCAGCCCCCTGCTCTACTCTCGTTACAATGGGTCTGTGCTCAGCCCCCTGATCTGCTCTGGTTACAATGGCTCTCGGCTCAGTCCCCTGCTCTACTCTCGTAACAATGGGTCTGTGCTCAGCCCCCTGCTCCACTCTCTTCACAATTGGTCTGTGCTCAGCCCCCTACTGTACTCTACTCTCGTTACAATGGGTCTGTGCTCAGCCCCCTGCTCTACTCAACTCTTATTACAATGCGTCTGTGTTCAGCACCCTGCCCTACTCTACTCTCGTTACAATTGTCTGTGCTCAGCCCTCTGGTCTACTCTCATTACAATGGGTCTGTGCTCAGCCCCTAGCTCTACTCTACTCTACTCTTGTTACAATGGGTATGTGCTCCATCCCCTGCTCTGCAGTACTCTCGTTACAATGGGTCTGTGCTCAGCCCCCTGTTCTGCTCTACTCTCGTTACAATTGTCTGTGCTCAGCCCTCTGGTCTACTCTCATTACAATGGGTCTGTGCTCAGCCCCTAGCTCTACTCTACTCTACTCTTGTTACAATGGGTATGTGCTCCATCCCCTGCTCTACAGTACTCTCGTTACAATGGGTCTGTGCTCACCCCCCGCTGTACTCTGCTCTCTTTACAATGGATCTGTGCTCAGCCCCCTGCTCTACTATCCTATCATTACAATGGGTCTGTGCTCCGCCCCCTGCTGTACTATACTCTCGTTACAATGGGTCTGTGCTCAGCCCTCTACTCTACCCTCGTTACACTGGATCTGTTTTCAGCCCTCTACTCAACTCTCGTAACAATGGGTCTGTGCTCAGCCCCCTGCTCCACTCTCTTCACAATTGGTCTGTGCTCAGCCCCCTACTGTACTCTACTCTCGTTACAATGGGTCTGTGCTCAGCCCCCTGCTCTACTCTCGTTACAATCGGTCTGTGCTCAGCCCCCTGCTCTACTCTCTTCACAATGGGTCTGTGCTCAGCCTCCTGCTGTACTCTACTCTCGTTTCAATGGGTCTGTGCTCAGCCCCTAGCTCTACTCTACTCTACTCTCGTTACAATTGGTATGTGCTCCATCCCCTGCTCTACAGTACTCTCGTTACAATGGGTCTGTGCTCAGCCCCCTACTCTGCTCTACTCTCATTACAATGACTCTGTGCTCAGCCCCCTGCCCTACTCTCTTCACAGTGGGTCTCTGCTCAGCCCCCTGCTCTACTCTCGTTACAATGGGTCTGTGCTCAGTCCCCTGCTCTACTCTCGTTACAATGGATCTTTTCTCAGCCCCCTGCTCTACTCTCGTTACAATGGGTCTCTGCTCAGCCCCCTGCTCTACTCTCGTTACAATGGGTCTGTGCTCAGCCCCCGGCTCTACTCTACTCTTGTTACAATGGATCTGTTCTCAGCCCCCTGCTCTGCTCTCGTTACAATGGGTCTGTGCTCAGCCCCCTGCTCTACTCTACTCTCGTTACAATGGGACTGTGCTCAGCTCCCTGCTTTACTCTCGTTACAATTGATCTGTGCTCAGCCCACTGCTCTACCCTCGTTACAATGGATCTGTGCTCAGCCCCCTGATCTACTCTCGTTACAATGGGTCTCGGCTCAGTCCCCTGCTCTAATCTCGTTACTATGGGTCTGTGCTCAGCCTCCTGCTCTACTCTCTTTACAGTGGGTCTATGCTCAGCCCACTGCCCGACTCTCGTTACAATGGGTCGGTGCTCAGCCCCCTGCTATACTCTACTCTCGTTACAATGGGTCTGTGCTCAGCCCATTGCTCTACTCTACTCTCGTTACAATGGGTCTGTGCTCAGCCCCCTGCTCTACTCTCGTTACAATGGGTCTGTGCTCAGCCCCCTGATCTGCTCTGGTTACAATGGCTCTCGGCTCAGTCCCCTGCTCTACTCTCGTTACAATGGGTCTGTGCTCAGCCTCCTGCTCTACTCTCTTTACAGTGGGTCTGTGCTCAGCCCCCTGCCCTACTCTCGTTACAATGGGTCTGTGCTCAGCCCCCTGCTCTGCTCTACTCTCGTTACAATGGGTCTGTGCTCAGCCCCCTGCTCTACTCTCGTTACAATGGATCTGTGCTCAGCCCCCTGCTCTACTCTCCTTACAATTGATCTGTGCTCAGCCCCCTGCTCTGCTCTACTTTCGTTACAATGGATCTGTGCTCAGTCCCCTGCTCTACTCTACTCTCGTTACAATGGGTTTGTGCTCAGCCCCCTGCTCTACTCAACTCTCGTAACATTGGTTCTGTGCTCAGCACCCGCTCTACTCTCGTTGCAATGGGTCTGTGCGCAGCCCCCTGCTCTACTCTCGTTACAATGGATCTGTAATCAGCCCTCTGCTCTACTCCACTCTCGTAACAATGGGTCTGTGCTCAGCCCCCTGCTCCACTCTCTTCACAATTGTTCTGTGCTCAGCCCCCTACTGTATTCTACTCTCGTTACAATGGGTCTGTGCTCAGCCCCCTGCTCTACTCAACTCTTATTACAATACGTCTGTGTTCAGCACCCTGCCCTACTCTACTCTCGTTACAATTGTCTGTGCTCAGCCCTCTGGTCTACTCTCATTACAATGGGTCTGTGCTCAGCCCCTAGCTCTACTCTACTCTACTCTTGTTACAATGGGTATGTGCTCCATCCCCTGCTCTGCAGTACTCTCGTTACAATGGGTCTGTGCTCTGCCCCCTGTTCTGCTCTACTCTCGTTACAATTGTCTGTGCTCAGCCCTCTGGTCTACTCTCATTACAATGGGTCTGTGCTCAGCCCCTAGCTCTACTCTACTCTACTCTTGTTACAATGGGTATGTGCTCCATCCCCTGCTCTACAGTACTCTCGTTACAATGGGTCTGTGCACACCCCCCGCTGTACTCTGCTCTCTTTACAATCGATCTCTGCTCAGCCCCCTGCTCTACTACCCTATCATTACAATGGGTCTGTGCTCCGCCCCCTGCTGTACTATACTCTCGTTACAATGGGTCTGTGCTCAGCCCCCTACTCTACCCTCGTTACACTGGATCTGTTTTCAGCCCTCTACTCAACTCTCGTAACAATGGGTCTGTGCTCAGCCCCCTGCTCCACTCTCTTCACAATTGGTCTGTGCTCAGCCCCCTACTGTACTCTACTCTCGTTACAATGGGTCTGTGCTCAGCCCCCTGCTCTACTCTCGTTACAATCGGTCTGTGCTCAGCCCCCTGCTCTACTCTCTTCACAATGGGTCTGTGCTCAGCCTCCTGCTGTACTCTACTCTCGTTTCAATGGGTCTGTGCTCAGCCCCTAGCTCTACTCTACTCTACTCTCGTTACAATTGGTATGTGCTCCATCCCCTGCTCTACAGTACTCTCGTTACAATGGGTCTGTGCTCAGCCCCCTACTCTGCTCTACTCTCATTACAATGACTCTGTGCTCAGCCCCCTGCCCTACTCTCTTCACAGTGGGTCTGTGCTCAGCCCCCTGCTCTACTCTCGTTACAATGGGTCTGTGCTCAGTCCCCTGCTCTACTCTCGTTACAATGCGTCTGTGCACAACCCCTTGCTCTACTCTAATTACAATGGCTCTGTGCTCAGCCCCTTGCTCTACTCTCGTTACAATGGGTCTGTGCTCAACCCCCTGCTCTACTCTACTGTCGTTACAATAGGTCTGTGCTCAGCCCCCTGCTCTACTCTACTCTTGTTACAATGGATCTGTTCTCAGCCCCCTGCTCTACTCTCGATACAATGGGTCTCTGCTCAGCCCCCTGCTCTACTCTCGTTACAATGCGTCTGTGCACAACCCCTTGCTCTACTCTAATTACAATGGCTCTGTGCTCAGCCCCTTGCTCTACTCTCGTTACAATGGGTCTGTGCTCAACCCCCTGCTCTACTCTACTGTCGTTACAATAGGTCTGTGCTCAGCCCCCTGCTCTACTCTACTCTTGTTACAATGGATCTGTTCTCAGCCCCCTGCTCTACTCTCGTTACAATGGGTCTCTGCTCAGCCCCCTGCTCTACTCTCGTTACAATGGGTCTGTGCTCAGCCCCCGGCTCTACTCTACTCTTGTTACAATGGATCTGTTCTCAGCTCCCTGCTCTACTCTCGTTACAATGGGTCTCTGCTGAGCCCCCTGCTCTACTCTCGTTAAAATGGGTATGTGCTCAGCACCCTACTCTGCTCTCGTTACCATGGGTCTGTGCTCATACCCTGCTCTCCTCTAGTTACAATGGGTCTGTGCTCAGCCCCCTGCTGTGCTCTACTCTCGTTACAATGGGTCTGTGCTCAGCCCCCTGCTGTGCTCTACTCTCGTTACAATGGGTCTGTGCTCAGCACCCTGCTGTGCTCTACTCTCGTTACAATGGGTCTGTGCTCAGCCCCTGCTCTACTCTACTCTCGTTACAATGGGTCTGTGCTCAGCTCCCTGCTTTACTCTCGTTACAATTGATCTGTGCTCAGCCCACTGCTCTACCCTCGTTACAATGGATCTGTGCTCAGCCCCCTGATCTACTCTCGTTACAATGGGTCTCGGCTCAGTCCCCTGCTCTAATCTCGTTACTATGGGTCTGTGCTCAGCCTCCTGCTCTACTCTCTTTACAGTGGGTCTATGCTCAGCCCCCTGCCCGACTCTCGTTACAATGGGTCGGTGCTCAGCCCCCTGCTATACTCTACTCTCGTTACAATGGGTCTGTGCTCAGCCCCCTGCTCTACTCTCGTTACAATGGGTCTGTGCTCAGCCCCCTGATCTACTCTGGTTACAATGGCTGTCGGCTCAGTCCCCTGCTCTACTCTCGTTACAATGGGTCTGTGCTCAGCCTCCTGCTCTACTCTCTTTACAGTGGGTCTGTGCTCAGCCCCCTGCCCTACTCTCGTTACAATGGGTCTGTGCTCAGCCCCCTGCTCTGCTCTACTCTCGTTACAATGGGTCTGTGCTCAGCCCCCTGCTCTACTCTCGTTACAATGGATCTGTGCTCAGCCCCCTGCTCTACTCTCCTTACAATTGATCTGTGCTCAGCCCCCTGCTCTGCTCTACTTTCGTTACAATGGATCTGTGCTCAGTCCCCTGCTCTACTCTACTCTCGTTACAATGGGTTTGTGCTCAGCCCCCTGCTCTACTCAACTCTCGTAACATTGGGTCTGTGCTCAGCACCCGCTCTACTCTCGTAACAATGGGTCTGTGCTCAGCCCCCTGCTCCACTCTCTTCACAATTGGTCTGTGCTCAGCCCCCTGCTGTACTCTACTATCGGTTCAATGGGTCTGTGCTCAGCTCCCTGCTCTACTCTCATTACAATGGGTCTGTGCTCAGCCCCCTGCTCTACTCAACTCTTATTACAATGCGTCTGTGTTCAGCCGCCTGCCCTACTCTACTCTCGTTACAATTGTCTGTGCTCAGCCCTCTGGTCTACTCTCATTACAATGGGTCTGTGCTCAGCCCCTAGCTCTACTCTACTCTACTCTTGTTACAATGGGTATGTGCTCCATCCCCTGCTCTACAGTACTCTCGTTACAATGGGTCTGTGCTCAGCCCCCTGCTCTGCTCTACTCTCGTTACAATGGCTCTGTGCTCAGCCCCCTGCTCTGCTCTCGTCACAATGGGTCTGTGCTCAACCCCTGCTCTACTCTCGTTACAATGGTTCTGTGCTCAGCCTCCTGCTCTACTTTCTTTACAGTGGGTCTGTGCTCAGCCCCCTGCCCTACTCTCGTTACAATGGATCTGTGCTCAGCCCCCTGCTCTACTCTACTCTCCTTACAATGGGTTTGTGCTCAGCCCCCTGCTCTACTCAACTCTCATAACAATGGGTCTGTGCTCAGCCCCCGCTCGACTCACCTTGCAATGGGTCTGTGCGCAGTCTCCTGCTCTACTCTCGTTACGATGGGTCTGTGGTCAGCCCCCTGCTCTACTCTACTCTCGTTACAATGGGTTTGTGCTCAGCCCCCTGCTCTACTCAACTCTCGTAACAATGGGTCTGTGCTCAGCACCCGCTCTACTCTCGTTGCAATGGGTCTGTGCGCAGCCCCCTGCTCTACTCTCGTTACAATGGATCTGTTATCAGCCCTCTGCTCTACTCCACTCTCGTTACAATGGGTTTGTGCTCAGTCCCCTGCTCCACTCAACTCTCGTAACAATGGGTCTGTGCTCAGCCCCCTGCTCCACTCTCTTCACAATTGGTCTGTGCTCAGCCCCCTGCTGTAATCTACTATCGGTTCAATGGGTCTGTGCTCAGCTCCCTGCTCTACTCTCGTTACAATTGTCTGTGCTCAGCCCTCTGGTCTACTCTCATTACAATGGGTCTGTGCTCAGCCCCCTGCTCTACTCTCGTTACAATGGGTCTGTGCTCAGCCCCCTGATCTACTCTGGTTACAGTGGCTCTCAGCTCAGTCCCCTGCTCTACTCTCGTTACAATGGGTCTGTGCTCAGCCTCCTGCTCTACTCTCTTTACAGTGGGTCTGTGCTCAGCCCCCTGCCCTACTCTCGTTACAATGGGTCTGTGCTCAGCCCCCTGCTCTGCTCTACTCTCGTTACAATGGGTCTGTGCTCACCCCCCTGCTCTACTCTCGTTACAATGGATCTGTGCTCAGCCCCCTGCTCTAATCTCCTTACAATTGATCTGTGCTCAGCCCCCTGCTCTGCTCTACTTTCGTTACTATGGATCTGTGCTCAGCCCCCTGCTCTACTCTACTCTCGTTACAATGGGTTTGTGCTCAGCCCCCTGCTCTACTCAACTCTCGTAACAATGGGTCTGTGCTCAGCCCCCGCTCGACTCTCCTTGCAATGGGTCTGTGCGCAGTCCCCTGCTCTACTCTCGTTACGATGGGTCTGTGGTCAGCCCCCTGCTCTACTCTACTCTCGTTATAATGGGTTTGTGCTCAGCCCCCTGCTCTACTCAACTCTCGTAACAATGGGTCTGTGCTCAGCACCCGCTCTACTCTCATTGCAATGGGTCTGTGCGCAGCCCCCTGCTCTACTCTCGTTACAATGGATCTGTTATCAGCCCTCTGCTCTACTCCACTCTCGTTACAATGGGTTTGTGCTCAGTCCCCTGCTCCACTCAACTCTCGTAACAATGGGTCTGTGCTCAGCCCCCTGCTCCACTCTCTTCACAATTGGTCTGTGCTCAGCCCCCTGCTGTAATCTACTATCGGTTCAATGGGTCTGTGCTCAGCTCCCTGCTCTACTCTCGTTACAATTGTCTGTGCTCAGCCCTCTGGTCTACTCTCATTACAATGGGTCTGTGCTCAGCCCCCTGCTCTACTCTCGTTACCATGGGTCTGTGCTCAGCCCCCTGATCTACTCTGGTTACAGTGGCTCTCGGCTCAGTCCCCTGCTCTACTCTCGTTACAATGGGTCTGTGCTCAGCCTCCTGCTCTACTCTCTTTACAGTGGGTCTGTGCTCAGCCCCCTGCCCTACTCTCGTTACAATGGGTCTGTGCTCAGCCCCTTGCTCTGCTCTACTCTCGTTACAATGGGTCTGTGCTCACCCCCCTGCTCTACTCTCGTTACAATGGATCTGTGCTCAGCTCCCTGCTCTAATCTCCTTACAATTGATCTGTGCTCAGCCCCCTGCTCTGCTCTACTTTCGTTACTATGGATCTGTGCTCAGCCCCCTGCTCTATTCTACTCTCGTTACAATGGGTTTGTGCTCAGCCCCCTGCTCTACTCAACTCTCGTAACAATGGGTCTGTGCTCAGCCCCCGCTCGACTCTCGTTACAATGGGTCTGTGCTCAGCCCCCTGATCTACTCTGGTTACAATGGCTCTCGGCTCAGTCCCCTGCTCTACTCTCGTTACAATGGGTCTGTGCTCAGCCTCCTGCTCTACTCTCTTTGCAGTGGGTCTGTGCTCAGCCCCCTGCCCTACTCTCGTTACAATGGGTCTGTGCTCAGCCCCCTGCTCTGCTCTACTCTCGTTACAATGGGTCTGTGCTCAGCCCCCTGCTCTACTCTCCTTACAATTGATCTGTGCGCAGCCCCCTGCTCTACTCTCGTTACAATGGATCTGTTATCAGCCCTCTGCTCTACTCCACTCTCGTTACAATGCGTCTGTGTTCAGCACCCTGCCCTACTCTACTCTCGTTACAATTGTCTGTGCTCAGCCCTCTGGTCTACTCTCATTACAATGGGTCTGTGCTCAGCCCCTAGCTCTACTCTTCTCTACTCTTGTTACAATGGGTATGTGCTCCATCCCCTGCTCTACAGTACTCTCGTTACAATGGGTCTGTGCTCAGCCCCCTGCTCTGCTCTAATCTCGTTACAATGGCTCTGTGCTCAGCCCCCTGCTCTGCTCTCGTCACAATGGGTCTGTGCTCAACCCCTGCTCTACTCTCGTTACAATGGGTCTGTGCTCAGCCCCCGCTATACTCTACTCTCGTTACAATGGATCTGTGCTCAGCCCCCTGCTCTACTATCCTATCATTACAATGGGTCTGTGCTCCGCCCCCTGCTGTACTCTACTCTCGTTACAATGGGTCTGTGCTCAGCCCCCTACTCTACCCTCGTTACACTGGATCTGTTTTCAGCCCTCTGCTCTACTCTCGTTACAATGGGTCTGTGCTCAACCCCCTGCTCTACTCTACTGTCGTTACAATGGATCTGTTCTCAGCACCCTGCTCTACTCTCGTTACAATGGGTCTCTGCTCAGCCCCCTGCTCTACTCTCGTTACAATGGGTCTGTGCTCAGCCCCCGGCTCTACTCTAGTCTTGTTACAATGGATCTGTTCTCAGCCCCCTGCTCTACTCTCGTTACAATGGGTCTCTGCTCAGCCCCCTGCTCTACTCTCGTAAAAATGGGTCTGTGCTCAGCCCCCGGCTCTACTCTACTCTCGTTACAATGCATCTGTGCTCAGCGCCCTACTCTACTCTCGTTACCATGGGTCTGTGCTCATACCCTGCTCTCCTCTAGTTACAATGGGTCTGTGCTCAGCCCCCTGCTGTGCTCTACTCTCGTTACAATGGGTCTGTGCTGAGCCCCCTGCTCTACTCCACTCTCGTTACAATGGGTCTGTGCTCAGCTCCCTGCTTTACTCACGTTACAATTGATCTGTGCTCAGCCCACTTCTCTACCCTCGTTACAATGGATCTGTGCTCAGCCCCCTGATCTACTCTCGTTACAATGGGACTCGGCTCAGTCCCCTGCTCTACTCTCGTTACTATGGGTCTGTGCTCAGCCTCCTGCTCTACTCTCTTTTCAGTGGGTCTATGCTCAGCCCCCTGCCCGACTCTCATTACAATGGGTCTGTGCTCAGCCCCCTGCTATACTCTACTCTCGTTACAATGGGTCTGTGCTCAGCCCATTGCTCTACTCTACTCTCGTTACAATGGGTCTGTGCTCAGCCCCCTGCTCTGCTCTCGTTACAATGGGTCTGTGCTCAGCCCCCTGCTCTGCTCTCGTTACAATGGGTCTGTGCTCAGCCCCCTGCTCTACTCTCGTTACAATGGGTCTGTGCTCAGCCCCCTGCTCTACTCTACTCTTGTTACAATGGGTCTCTGCTCAGCCCCCTGCTCTACTCTCATTACAATGGGTCTCTGCTCAGCCCCCTGCTCTACTCTCTTTACAATAGGTCTGTGCTCAGCCCCCGGCTCTACTCTACTCTTGTTACAATGGATCTGTTCTCAGCCCCCTGCTCTACTCTCGTTACAATGGGTCTCTGCTCAGCCCCCTGCTCTACTCTCGTTAAAATGGGTCTGTGCTCAGCCCCCGGCTCTACTCTACTCTCGTTACAATGCATCTGTGCTCAGCGCCCTACTCTACTCTCGTTACCATGGGTCTGTGCTCATACCCTGCTCTCCGCTTGTTACAATGGGTCTGTGCTCAGCCCCCTGCTCTGCTCTCGTTACTATGGGTCTGTGCTCAGCCTCCTGCTCTACTCTCTTTACAGTGGGTCTATGCTCAGCCCCCTGCCCGACTCTCGTTACAATGGGTCTGTGCTCAGCCCCCTGCTATACTCTACTCTCGTTACAATGGGTCTGTGCTCAGCCCATTGCTCTTTTCTACTCTGGTTACAATGGCTCTCGGCTCAATCCCCTGCTCTACTCTCGTTACGATGGGTCTGTGGTCAGCCCCCTGCTCTACTCTTCTCTCGTTACAATGGGTTTGTTCTCAGCCCCCTGCTCTACTCAACCCTCGTAACAATGGGTATGTGCTCAGCCCCCGCTCTACTCTCATTGCAATAGGTCTTGTCGCAGCCCCCTGCTCTACTCTCATTACAATAACTCTGTGCTCAGCCCCCTACTCTACTCTCGTTACAATGGGTCTGTGCTCAGCCCCCTGCTCTGCTCTACTGTCGTTACAATGGGTCTGTACTCAGCCCCCTGCTGTACTCTCGTTACAATGGGTCTGTGCTCAGCCCCCTGCTCCACTCTACTCTTGTTACAATGGATCTGTTCTCAGCCCCCTGCTCTACTCTCATTACAATGGGTCTCTGCTCAGCCCCCTGCTCTACTCTCGTTACAATGGGGCTGTGCTCAGCCCCCGGCTCTAGTCTACTCTTGTTACAATGGATCTGTTCTCAGCCCCCTGCTCTACTCTCGTTACAATGGGTCTCTGCTCAGCCCCCTGCTCTACTCTCGTTAAAATGGGTCTGTGCTCAGCCCCCGGCTCTACTCTACTCTCGTTACAATGCATCTGTGCTCAGCCCCCTACTCTACTCTCGTTACCATGGGTCTGTGCTCATACCCTGCTCTCCTCTAGTTACAATGGGTCTGTGCTCAGCCCCCTGCTGTGCTCTACTCTCGTTTCACTGGGTCTGTGCTCGGCCCCCTTCTCTACTCTCGTTACAGTGGGTCTCTGCTCAGCCCCTGCTTTAGTCTGGTTACAATGGGTCTTTGCTCAGCCCCCTGCTCTACTCTATCTCGTTACGATGGGTCTGTGCTCAGCCCCCTGCTCTACTCTCGTTACAATGGGTTTGTGCTGAGCCCCCTGCTGTGCTCTACTCTCGTTACTATGGGTCTGTCCTCAACCCCCTGCTCTACTCTACTCTCTTTACACTGGATCTTTGCTCAGCCCCCTGCTCTACTCTCCTCTCGTTACAATCGGTCTGTGCTCAGCCCCCTGCTCTACTCTCGTTACAATGGATCTGTGCTCAGCCCCCTTCTTTAATCTCGTTACAATGGGTCTGTGCTCAGCCCCCTTCTTTAATCTCGTTACAATGGGTCTGTGCTCAGCCCCCTGCTCTGCTCTACTCTCGTTACAATGGATCTGTGCTGAGCCCCCTGCTCTACTCTACTCTTGTCACAATACGTATGTGCTCAGCCCCCTACTGTACTCTCGTTACAGTGGGTCTCTGCTCAGCCCCCTGCTTTAGTCTAGTTACAATGGGTCTTTCCTCAGCCCCCTGCTCCACTCTCTTTACAATGGGTCTGTGCTCAACCCCGTTCTCTACTCTCATTACAATTGATCTGTGCTCAGCCCCCTGCTCTACTCTCCTCTCATTACAATGGGTCTGTGCTCAGCCCCCTGCTCTGCTCTACTCTCGTTACAATGGGTCTGTGCTCAGCCCCCTGCTCTGCTCTACTCTCGTTACAATGGGTCTGTGCTCAGCCCACTGCTCTACTCTCTATATAATGGGTATGTGCTCAGCACCTTTCTCTACTCTCATTAAAATGGGTCTCTCTCATTACAATCTACTCTCGTTACAATGGGTCTGTACTCTGCCCCTTGAATCTACTCTGCTCTCGTTACAATGGGTCTCTGCTCAGCCCCCTTCTTTAATCTCGTTACAATGGGTCTGTGCTGAGCCTCTTTCTTTAATCTCGTTAGAATGGGTCTGTGCTCAGCCCCCTTCTCTACTCTCGTTACAATGGATCTGTGATCAGCCCCCTGCTCTACTCTCCTCTCGTTACAATAGGTCTGTGCTCAGCCCCCTGCTCTACTCTCGTAACAATGGGTCTGTGCTTAGCCCCCTTCTTTACTCTCGTTACAATGTGCCTGTGCTCAGCCCCCTGCTCTGCTCTACTCTCGTTACAATGGGTCTGTGCTCAGCCCCCTGTTCTACTCTCTTTACAATGGGTCTGTGCTCAGCCCCCTTCTCTACTGTTGTCACAATGGGTTTCTTGCTCAGCCCCCTGCTCTACTCTCTTTACAATGGTTCTGTGCTCAGCCCCCTTCTCTACTCTCGTTAGAATGGATCTGTGCTCAGTCCCCTGCTCTACACTCTTTACAATGGGTCTGTGCTCAGCCCCCTGCTCTACTCTCGTTACAATGGGTCTCTTCACAGCCTCCTGCTTTACTCTACTCTACTCTCGTTACAATGGGTCTGTGCTCAGCCCCCTTCTCTACTCTCTTTACAATGGGTCTGTGCTCAGCCCCCTGCTCTACTCTCTTTACGATGGGTCTGTGCTCAGCCCCCTGCTCTACTGTCTTTACAATGCGTCTGTGCTCAGCCCCCTGCTCTGCTCTACTCTCGTTACAATGGGTCTGTGCTCAGCCCCCTGCTCTGCTCTACTCTCGTTACAATGGATCTGTGCTCTGCCCCTTGAATCTACTCTGCTCTCGTTACAATGGGTCTCTGCTCAGCCCCCCCTCTTCTCTACTCTCATTACAATGGGTCCCTGGTCAGCCCCCTGCTCTACTCTGCTCTCGTTATAATGGGTCTCTGCTCAGCCCCCTGCTCTACTCTCGTTACAATCGGTCTGCGCTCAGCCCCCTTCTTTACTCTCGTTACAATGGGTCTCTGCTCAGCCCCCTGCTCTACTCTCGTTACAATCGGTCTGCGCTCAGCCCCCTTCTTTACTCTCGTTACAATGGGTCTCTGCTCAGCCCCCTGCTCTACTCTACTCTCGTTACAATGGGTCTCTGCTTAGCCCCCCGCTCTACTGTCGTTACAATGGGTCAGTGCTCAGTCCCCTGCTCTACTGTCGTTACAATGGGTCTGTGCTCAGCCCCCTGCTCTACTCTACTCTCGTTACAATGGGTCTGTGCTCAGCCCCCTGCTCTACTCTCGTTACAATTGGTCTGCCCTCAGCCCCCTGCTCTACTCAACTCTCCTTACAATGGATCTTTGCTCAGCCCCCTGCTCTGCTCTACTCTCGTTACAATCGGTCTGTGCTCAGCCCCCTACTCTACTCTCGTTACAATGGCTCTGTGCTCAGCCCCCTTCTTTAATCTCGTTAGAATGGGTTTGTGCTCAGCCCCCTTCTTTAATCTCGTTACAATGGGTCTGTGCTCAGCCCCCTTCTCTGCTCTACTCTCTTTACAATGGACCCGTGCTGAGCCCCCTGCTCTACTCTACTCTCGTTACAATAGGTCTGTGCTCAGCCCCCTGCTCTACTCTCGTTACAATGGGTCTGTGCTCAGCCCCCTGCTCTACTCTCGTTACAATGGATCTGTGCTCAGCCCCCTGCTCTGCTCTACTCTCGTTACAATGGGTCTGTGCTCAGCCCACTGCTCTACTCTCTATATAATGGGTATGTGCTCAGCACCTTTCTCTACTCTCATTACAATGGGTCTCTGCTCAGCACCCTGCTCTACTCTGCTCTACTCTCGTTACAATGGGTCGGTGCTCAGCCCCCTGCTCTGCTCTACTCTCGTTACAATGGGTCTGTGCTCAGCCCCCTGCTCTGCTCTACTCTCGTTACAATGGGTCTCTGCTCATCCTCCGCTCTACTCTACTCTTGTTACAATGGGTCTGTGCTCTGCCCATTGAACCTACTCTACTCTCGTTACAATGGGTCTCTGGTCAGCCCCCTGCTCTACTCTGCTCTCGTTACAATGGGTCTGTGCTCAGCCCCCTGCTCTACTCTACTCTCTTTACACTGGATCTTTGCTCAGCCCCCTGCTCTACTCTCCTTTTGTTACAATCGGTCTGTGCTCAGCCCCCTACTCTACTCTCGTTACAATGGCTCTGTGCTCAGCCCCCTTCTTTAATCTCGTTACAATGGGTCTGTGCTCAGCCCCCTTCTTTAATCTCGTTACAATGGGTCTGTGCTCAGCCCCCTTCTCTGCTCTACTCTCGTTACAATGCATCCGTGCTGAGCCCCCTGCTCTACTCTACTCTCGTTACAATAGGTCTGTGCTCAGCCCCCTACTGTACTCTCGTTACAGTGGGTCGCTGCTCAGCCCCCTGCTTTAGTGTCGTTACAATGGGTCTTTGCTCAGCCCCCTGCTCTGCTCTCTTTACAATGCGTCTGTGCTCAGCCCCCTTCTCTACTCTCGTTACAATGGATCTGTGCTCAGCCCCCTGCTCTACTCTCCTCTCATTACAATGGGTCTGTGCTCAGCCCCCTGCTCTACTCTCGTTACAATGGGTCTGTGCTCAGCCCCCTGCTCTGCTCTACTCTCGTTACAATGGGTCTGTGCTCAGCCCCCTGCTCTACTCTCTATATAATGGGTATGTGCTCAGCACCTTTCTCTACTCTCATTACAATGGGTCTCTGCTCAGCCCCCTTCTTTAATCTCGTTACAATGGGTCGGTGCTGAGCCTCTTTCTTTAATCTCGTTAGAATGGGTCTGTGCTCAGCCCCCTTCTCTACTCTCGTTACAATGGATCTGTGATCAGCCCCCTGCTCTACTCTCCTCTCGTTACAATAGGTCTGTGCTCAGCCCCCTGCTCTACTCTCGTAACAATGGGTCTGTGCTTAGCCCCCTTCTTTACTCTCGTTACAATGTGCCTGTGCTCAGCCCCCTGCTCTGCTCTACTCTCGTTACAATGGGTCTGTGCTCAGCCCCCTGTTGTACTCTCTTTACAATGGGTCTGTGCTCAGCCCCCTTCTCTACTCTTGTCACAATGGGTCTCTGCTCAGCCCCCTGCTCTACTCTATCTTGTTACGATGGGTCTGTGCTCAGCCCCCTGCTCTACTCTCTTTACAATGGCTATGTGCTCAGCCCCCTGCTCTACACTCTTTACAATGGGTCTGTGCTCAGCCCCCTGCTCTACTCTCGTTACAATGGGTCTGTGCTCAGCCCCCTACTCTACTCTCTTTACAATGGGTCTGTGCTCAGCCCCCTGCTCTACTCTCTTTACGATGGGTCTGTGCTCAGCCCCCTGCTCTACTCTCTTTACAATGGATCTGTGCTGAGCCCCCTGCTCTGCTCTGCTCTCGTTACAATAGGTCTGCGCTCAGCCCCCTACTTTACTCTCGTTACAGTGGGTCTCTGCTCAGCCCCCTGCTTTAGTCTCATTACAATGGGTCTTTGCTCAGCCCCCTGCTCTACTCTCTTCACAATGGGTCTCTGCTCAGCCCCCTTCTCTACTCTCGTTACAATGGGTCTGTGCTCAGCCCCCTGCTCTACTCTCGTTACAATGGGTCTTTGCTCAGCCCCTGCTCTACTCTCTATATAATACGTATGTGCTCAGCACCTTTCTTTACTCTCATTAAAATGGGTCTCTCCTCAGCCCCCTGCTCTACTCTACTCTACTCTCGTTGCAATGGGTCTGTGCTCAGCCCCCTGCTCTGCTCTACTCTCGTTACAATGGGTCTGTGCTCAGCCCCCTGCTCTGCTCTACTCTCGTTACAATGGGTCTCTGCTCATCCCCCGCTCTACTCTACTCTCGTTACAATGGGTCTGTACTCTGCCCCTTGAATCTACTCTGCTCTCGTTACAATGGGTCTGTCCTCAGCCCCCTGCTCTACTCTGCTCTCCTTACAATGGATCTTTACTCAGCCCCCCGCTCTACTCTCCTCTCGTTACAATCGGTCTGTGCTCAGCCCCCTGCTCTGCTCTCGTTACAATGGGTCTCTGCTCAGCCCCCTTCTTTAATCTCGTTACAATGGGTCTGTGCTGAGCCTCTTTCTTTAATCTCGTTAGAATGGGTCTGTGCTCAGCCCCCTTCTCTGCTCTATCTTGTTACGATGGGTCTGTGCTCAGCCCCCTGCTCTACTCTCTTTACAATGGCTATGTGCTCAGCCCCCTGCTCTACGCTCTTTACAATGGGTCTGTGCTCAGCCCCCTGCTCTACCCTCGTTACAATGGGTCTGTGCTCAGCCCCCTGCTCTACTCTCTTTACAATGGGTCTGTGCTCAGCCCCCTGCTCTGCTCTACTCTCGTTACAATGGGTCTGTGCTCAGCCCGCTGCTCTGCTCTACTCTCGTTACAATGGGTCTCTGGTCAGCCCCCTGCTCTACTCTGCTCTCGTTACAATGGGTCTCTGCTCAGCCCCCTGCTCTACTCTCGTTACAATCGGTCTGCGCTCAGCCCCCTTCTTTACTCTCATTACAATGGGTCTCTGCTCAGCCCCCTGCTCTACTCTCGTTACAAAGGGTCAGTGCTCAGTCCCCTACTCTACTCTCATTACAGTGGGTCTCTGCTCAGCCCCCTGCTTTAGACTGGTTACAATGGATCTGTGCTCAGCCCCCTGCTCTACTCTACTCTCGTTACAATGGGTCTGTGCTCAGCCCCCTGCTCTACTCTCGTTACAATGGGTCTGTCTCAGCCCCCTGCTCTACTCTATCTTGTTACGATGGGTCTGTGCTCAGTCCCCTGCTCTACTCTACTCTCATTACAATGGGTCTGTGCTCAGCTCCCTGCTCTACTCTCGTTACAATGGGTCTGTGCTCAGCCCCCTTCTTTAATCTCGTTACAATGGGTCTGCGCTCAGCCCCCGCTCTGCTCTACTCTCATTACAATGGATCTGTGCTGAGCCCCCTGCTCTGCTCTACTCTCGTTACAATAGGTCTGTGCTCAGCCCCCTACTGTACTCTCGTTACAGTGGGTCTCTGCTCAGCTCCCTGCTTTAGTCTCGTTACAATGGGTCTTTGCTCAGCCCCCTGCTCTACTCTCTTTACAATGGGTCTGTGCTCAGACCCTTCTCTACTCTCGTTACAATGCATCTGTGCTCAGCCCCCTGCTCTACTCTCCTCTCATTACAATGGGTCTGTGCTCAGCCCCCTGCTCTACTCTCGTTACAATGGGTATGTGCTCAGCCCCCTTCTTTACTCCCGTTACAATGGGTCTGTGCTCAGCCCCCTGCTCTACTCTACTCTCGTTACAATGGGTCTGTGCTCAGCCCCCTTCTTTAATCTCGTTACAATGGGTCTGTGCTCAGCCCCCTGCTCTGTTCTACTCTCGTTACAATGGATCTGTGCTGAGCCCCCTGCTCTACTCTACTCTCGTTACAATAGGTCTATGCTCAGCCCCCTACTGTACTCTCGTTACAGTGGGTCTCTGCTCAGCCCCCTGCTTTAGTCTCGTTACAATCGGTCTTTGCTCAGCCCCCTGCTCTACTCTACTCTCGTTACAATGGGTCTGTGCTCAGCCCCCCCTCTTCTCTACTCTCATTACAATGGGTCTCTGGTCAGCCCCCTGCTCTGCTCTGCTCTCGTTACAATGGGTCTCTGCTCAGCCCCCTGCTCTACTCTCGTTACAATCGGTCTGCGCTCAGCCCCCTTCTTTACTCTCGTTACAATGGGTCTCTGCTCAGCCCCCTGCTCTACTCTACTCTCGTTACAATGGGTCTCTGCTCAGCCCCCTGCTCTACTCTGGTTACAATTGGTCTGTGCTCAGCCCCCTGCTCTACTCTACTCTCGTTACACTGGGTCTGTGCTCAGCCCCCTGCTCTACTCTCGTTACAATGGGTCTGTGCTGAGCCCTCTGCTCTGCTCTACTCTCGTTACAATTGGTCTGTCCTCAGCCCCCTGCTCTACTCTACTCTCCTTACAATGGATCTTTGCTCAGCCCCCTGCTGTACTCTCCTCTCGTGACGCTGGGTCTGTGCTCGGCCCCCTACTCTACTCTCGTTACCGTGGGTCTCTGCTCAGCCCCCTGCTTTAGTCTGGTTACAATGGATCTGTGCTCAGTCCCCTGCTCTACTCTACTCTCGTTACAATGGGTCTGTGCTCAGCTCCCTGCTCTACTGTCGTTACATTGGATCCGTGCTCAGCCCTCTGCTCTACTCTCCTTACAATGGGTCTGTGCTCAGACCTCTGCTCTACTCTCGTTACAATGGGTCTGTGCTCCGTCCCCTGCTCTACTCTACTCTCCTTACAATGGATCTGTGCTCAGCCCCCTGCTCTGATCTACTCTCGTTCAATTTACTGCGCTCAGCCCCCTGCTCTGCTCTACTTTCGTTACAATGGATCTGTGCTCAGCCCCCTTCTCTTCTCTACTCTACTCTCGTTACAATGGATCTGTGCTCAGCCCCCTGCTCTTCTCTACTCTACTCTCCTCTCGTTTCAATGGGTCTGTGCTCAGACCCCTGCTCTACTCTATCTTGTTACGATGGGTCTGTGCTCAGTCCCCTGCTCTACTCTACTCTCATTACAATGGGTCTGTGCTCAGCTCCCTGCTCTACTCTCGTTACAATGGGTCTGTGCTCAGCCCCCTTCTTTAATCTCGTTACAATGGGTCTGCGCTCAGCCCCCGCTCTGCTCTACTCTCATTACAATGGATCTGTGCTGAGCCCCCTGCTCTGCTCTACTCTCGTTACAATAGGTCTGTGCTCAGCCCCCTACTGTACTCTCGTTACAGTGGGTCTCTGCTCAGCTCCCTGCTTTAGTCTCGTTACAATGGGTCTTTGCTCAGCCCCCTGCTCTACTCTCTTTACAATGGGTCTGTGCTCAGAACCTTCTCTACTCTCGTTACAATGGATCTGTGCTCAGCCCCCTGCTCTACTCTCCTCTCATTACAATGGGTCTGTGCTCAGCCCCCTGCTCTACTCTCGTTACAATGGGGATGTGCTCAGCCCCCTTCTTTACTCCCGTTACAATGGGTCTGTGCTCAGCCCCCTGCTCTACTCTACTCTCGTTACAATGGGTCTGTGCTCAGCCCCCTTCTTTAATCTCGTTACAATGGGTCTGTGCTCAGCCCCCTCCTCTGTTCTACTCTCGTTACAAAGGATCTGTGCTGAGCTCCCTGCTCTACTCTACTCTCGTTACAATAGGTCTATGCTCAGCCCCCTGCTCTACTCTACTCTCGTTACAATGGGGATGTGCTCAGCCCCCTGCTTTAGTCTCGTTACAATGGGTCTTTGCTCAGCCCCCTGCTCTACTCTACTCTCGTTACAATGGGTCTGTGCTCAGCCCCCCTCTTCTCTACTCTCATTACAATGGGTCTCTGGTCAGCCCCCTGCTCTGCTCTGATCTCGTTACAATGGGTCTCTGCTCAGCCCCCTGCTCTACTCTCGTTACAATCGGTCTGCGCTCAGCCCCCTTCTTTACTCTCGTTACAATGGGTCTCTGCTCAGCCCCCTGCTCTGCTCTACTCTCGTTACAATGGGTCTGTGCTCAGCCCCCTGCTCTGCTCTACTCTCGTTACAATGGGTCTCTGCTCATCCTCCGCTCTACTCTACTCTTGTTACAATGGGTCTGTGCTCTGCCCCTTGAATCTGCTCTATTCTCGTTACAATGGGTCTCTGGTCAGCCCCCTGCTCTACTCTGCTCTCGTTACAATGGGTCTGTGCTCAGCCCCCTGCTCTACTCTACTCTCGTTACAATGGGTCTGTGCTCAGCCCCCTGCTCTACTCTTGTTACAATGGGTCTGTGCTCAGCCCGCTTCTCTACTCTCGTTACAATGGATGTGTGCTCAGCCCCCTGCTCTACTCCACTCTCGTTACAATAGGTCTGTGCTCAGCCCCCTACTGTACTCTCGTTACAGTGGGTCGCTGCTCAGCCCCCTGCTTTAGTCTCGTTACAATGGGTCTTTGCTCAGCCCCCTGCTCTACTCTCTTTACAAAGCGTCTGTGCTCAGCCCCCTTCTCTACTCTCGTTACAATGGATCTGTGCTCAGCCCCCTGCTCTACTCTCCTCTCATTACAATGGGTCTGTGCTCAGCCCCCTGCTCTACTCTCGTTACAATGGGTCTGTGCTCAGCCCCCTGCTCTGCTCTACTCTCGTTACAATGGGTCTGTGCTCAGCCCCCTGCTCTACTCTCTATATAATGGGTATGTGCTCAGCACCTTTCTCTACTCTCATTACAATGGGTCTCTGCTCAGCCCCCTGCTCTACTCTACTCTACTCTCGTTACAATGGGTCGGTGCTCAGCCCCCTGCTCTGCTCTACTCTCGTTACAATGGGTCTGTGCTCAGCCCCCTGCTCTGCTCTACTCTCGTTACAATGGGTCTGTGCTCAGCCCCCTGCTCTACTCTCTATATAATGGGTATGTGCTCAGCACCTTTCTCTACTCTCATTACAATGGGTCTCTGCTCAGCCCCCTGCTCTACTCTACTCTACTCTCGTTACAATGGGTCGGTGCTCAGCCCCCTGCTCTGCTCTACTCTCGTTACAATGGGTCTGTGCTCAGCCCCCTGCTCTGCTCTACTCTCGTTACAATGGGTCTCTGCTCATCCTCCGCTCTACTCTACTCTTGTTACAATGGGTCTGTGCTCTGCCCCTTGAATCTACTCTACTCTCGTTACAATGGGTGTCTGGTCAGCCCCCTGCTCTACTCTGCTCTCGTTACAATGGGTCTGTGCTCAGCCCCCTGCTCTACTCTACTCTCGTTACAATGGGTCTGTGCTCAGCCCGCTTCTCTACTCTCCTTACAATGGATGTGTGCTCAGCCCCTGCTCTACTCCACTCTCGTTACAATGGGTCTGTGTTCGGCCCCCGACTCTACTCTCGTTACAGTGGGTCTATGCTCAGCCCCCTGCTTTAGTCTGGTTACAATGGATCTGTGCTCAGCCCCCTGCTCTGCTCTACTCTCGTTACAATGGGTCTGTGCTCAGCCCCCTGCTCTACTGTCGTTACAATGGGTCTGTCTCAGCCCCCTGCTCTACTCTATCTTGTTACGATGGGTCTGTGCTCAGCCCCCTGCTCTACTCTCGTTACAGTGGGTCTCTGCTCAGCCCCCTGCTTTAGTCTGGTTACAATGGATCTGTGCTCAGCCCCCTGCTCTACTCTACTCTCCTTACAATGGATCTTTGCTTAGCCCCCTGCTCTACTCTCCTCTCGTTACAATCGGTCTGTGCTCACCTCCCTGCTCTACTCTTGTTACAATGGGTCTGTGCTCAGCCCCCTTCTTTAATCTCGTTACAATGGATCTGTGCTGAGCCCCCTGCTCTGCTCTACTCTCATTACAATGGGTCTGTCCTCAGCCCCCTGCTCTACTCTACTCTCGTTACAATTGGTCTGTGCTCAGCCCCCTTCTCTATTCTACTCTACTCTCGTTACAATGGGTCTGTGCTCAGCCTGCTGCTCTACTCTACTCTCGTTACAATGGGTCTGTGCTCAGCCTCCTGCTCTACTCTACTCTCGTTACAATTGGTCTGTACTCAGCCCCCTGCTTTAGTCTCGTTACAATGGGTCTGTGCTCAGCCTCCTGCTCTACTCTACTCTCGTTACAATTGGTCTGTGCTCAGCCCTCTTCTCTACTCTCGTTACAATGGATCTGTGCTCAGCCCCCTGCTCTACTCTACTCTCGTTACAATGGGACTGTGCTCGGCCCCCTTCTCTACTCTCGTTACAGTGGGTCTCTGCTCAGCCCCTGCTTTCGTCTGGTTACAATGGGTCCGTGCTCAGCCCCCTGCTCTACTCTATCTCGTTACGATGGGACTGTGCTCAGCCCCCTGCTCTACTCTCGTTACTATTGGTCTGTCCTCAGCCTCCTGCTCTACTCTACTCTCCTTACAATGGATCTTTGCTCAGCCCCCTGCTCTACTCTCCTCTCGTTACAATCGGTCTGTGCTCGGTCTGTGCTCAGCCCCTGCTCTACTCTCGTTACAAAGGGTCTGTGCTCAGCCCCCTTCTTTAATCTCGTTACAATGGGTCTGTGCTCAGCCCCCTTCTTTAATCTCGTTACAATGGATCTGTGCTGAGCCCCCTGCTCTACTCTACTCTCGTTACAATAGGTCTGTGCTCAGCCCCCTACTGTACTCTCGTTACAGTGGGTCTCTGCTCAGCCCCCTACTTTAGTGTCGTTACAATGGGTCTTTGCTCAGCCCCCTGCTCTACTCTCTTCACAATGGGTCTGTGCTCAGCCCACTGCTCTACTCTCTATATAATGGGTATGTGCTCAGCACCTTTCTTTACTCTCATTAAAATGGGTCTCTGCTCAGCCCCCTGCTCTGCTCTACTCTACTCTCGTTACAATGGGTCTGTGCTCAGCCCCCTGCTCTACTCTCGTTACAATGGGTCTGTGCTCAGCCCCCTGCTCTGCTCTACTCTCGTTACAATGGGTCTCTGCTCATCCCCCGCTCTACTCTACTCTCGTTACAATGGGTCTCTGCTCATCCCCCGCTCTACTCTACTCTCGTTACAATGGGTCTGTACTCTGCCCCTTGAATCTACTCTGCTCTCGATACAATGGGTCTGTCCTCAGCCCCCTGCTCTACTCTGCTCTCTTTACAATGGATCTTTACTCAGCCCCCCGCTCTACTCTCCTCTCGTTACAATCGGTCTGTGCTCAGCCCCCTGCTCTGCTCTCGTTACAATGGGTCTCTGCTCAGCCCCCTTCTTTAATCTCGTTACAATGGGTCTGTGCTCAGCCCCCTGTTGTACTCTCTATACAATGGGTCTGTGCTCAGCCCCCTTCTCTACTCTTGTCACAATGGGTCTCTGCTCAGCCCCCTTCTCTACTCTATCTTGTTACGATGGGTCTGTGCTCAGCCCCCTGCTCTACTCTCTTTACAATGGCTATGTGCTCAGCCCCCTGCTCTACACTCTTTACAATGGGTCTGTGCTCAGCCCCCTGCTCTACTCTCGTTACAATGGGTCTGAGCTCAGCCCACTGCTCTACTCTCTTTACAATGGGTCTGTGCTCAGCCCCCTGCTCTACTCTACTCTCGTTACAATGGGTCTGTGCTCAGCCCCCTGCTCTGCTCTACTCTCGTTACAATGGGTCTGTGCTCAGCCCCCTGCTCTGCTCTACTCTCGTTACAATGGGTCTCTGGTCAGCCCCCTGCTCTATTCTGCTCTCGTTACAATGGGTCTCTGCTCAGCCCCCTGCTCTACTCTCGTTACAAAGGGTCAGTGCTCAATCCCCTGCTCTACTGTCGTTACAGTGGGTCTGTGCTCAGCCCCCTGCTCTACTGTACTCTCGTTACAATGGGTCTGTGCTCATCCCCCTGCTCTACTCTCGTTACAATGGGTCTGTGCTGAGACCTCTGCTCTGCTCTACTCTCGTTACAATTGGTCTGTCCTCAGCCCCCTGCTCAACTCGACTCTCCTTACAATGGATCTTTGCTCAGCACCCTGCTCTACTCTACTCTCGTTACAGTGGGTCTCTGCTCAGCCCCCTGCTTTAGTCTGGTTACAATGGATCTGTGCTCAGTCCCCTGCTCTACTCTACTCTCGTTACAATGGGTCTGTGCTCAGCTCCCTGCTCTACTGTCGTTACAGTGTGTCCGTGCTCAGCCCTCTGCTCTACTCTCCTTACAATGGGTCTGTGCTCAGACCTCTGCTCTACTCTCGTTACAATGGGTCTGTGCTCCGTCCCCTGCTCTACTCTACTCTGGTTACAATGGGTCTGTGCTTAGCCCCCTGCTCTACTCTACTCTCGTTACAATGGGTCTCTGCTCAGCCCCCTGCTCTACTTTGCTCTCGTTACAATGGATCTGTGCTCAGCCCCCTGCTCTGAACTACTCTCGTTCAATTTACTGCGCTCAGCCCCCTGCTCTGCTCTACTTTCGTTACAATGGATCTGTGCTCAGCCCCCTTCTCTTCTCTGCTCTCGTTACAATGGGTCTGTGCTCCGTCCCCTGCTCTACTCTACTCTCGTTACAATGGGTCTGTGCTCGGCCCCCTACTCTACTCTCGTTACAGTGGGTCTCTGCTCAGCCCCCTGCTTTAGTCTGGTTACAATGGATCTGTGCTCAGCCCCCTGCTCTACTCTACTCTCGTTACAATGGGTCTGTGCTCAGCCCCCTGCTCTACTCTCGTTACAATGGGTCTGTCTCAGCCCCCTGCTCTACTCTATCTTGATACGATGGGTCTGTACTCAGTCCCCTGCTCTATTCTACTCTCATTACAATGGGTCTGTGCTCAGCCCCCTGCTCTACTCTCGTTACAATGGGGATGTGCTCAGCCCCCTTCTTTACTCCCGTTACAATGGGTCTGTGCTCAGCCCCCTGCTCTACTCTACTCTCGTTACAATGGGTCTGTGCTCAGCCCCCTCCTCTGTTCTACTCTCGTTACAAAGGATCTGTGCTGAGCCCCCTGCTCTACTCTACTCTCGTTACAATAGGTCTATGCTCAGCCCCCTACTGTACTCTCGTTACAGTGGGTCTCTGCTCAGCCCCCTGCTTTAGTCTCGTTACAATGGGTCTTTGCTCAGCCCCCTGCTCTACTCTACTCTCGTTACAATGGGTCTGTGCTCAGCCCCCCTCTTCTCTACTCTCATTACAATGGGTCTCTGGTCAGCCCCCTGCTCTGCTCTGATCTCGTTACAATGGGTCTCTGCTCAGCCCCCTGCTCTACTCTCGTTACAATCGGTCTGCGCTCAGCCCCCTTCTTTACTCTCGTTACAATGGGTCTCTGCTCAGCCCCCTGCTCTGCTCTACTCTCGTTACAATGGGTCTGTGCTCAGCCCCCTGCTCTGCTCTACTCTCGTTACAATGGGTCTCCTCTTCGGGTCTCTGCTCATCCTCCGCTCTACTCTACTCTTGTTACAATGGGTCTGTGCTCTGCCCCTTGAATCTGCTCTACTCTCGTTACAATGGGTCTCTGGTCAGCCCCCTGCTCTACTCTGCTCTCGTTACAATGGGTCTGTGCTCAGCCCCCTGCTCTACTCTACTCTCGTTACAATGGGTCTGTGCTCAGCCCCCTGCTCTACTCTTGTTACAATGGGTCTGTGCTCAGCCCGCTTCTCTACTCTCGTTACAATGGATGTGTGCTCAGCCCCCTGCTCTACTCCACTCTCGTTACAATAGGTCTGTGCTCAGCCCCCTACTGTACTCTCGTTACAGTGGGTCGCTGCTCAGCCCCCTGCTTTAGTCTCGTTACAATGGGTCTTTGCTCAGCCCCCTGCTCTACTCTCTTTACAATGCGTCTGTGCTCAGCCCCCTTCTCTACTCTCGTTACAATGGATCTGTGCTCAGCCCCCTGCTCTACTCTCCTCTCATTACAATGGGTCTGTGCTCAGCCCCCTGCTCTACTCTCGTTACAATGGGTCTGTGCTCAGCCCCCTGCTCTGCTCTACTCTCGTTACAATGGGTCTGTGCTCAGCCCCCTGCTCTACTCTCTATATAATGGGTATGTGCTCAGCATCTTTCTCTACTCTCATTACAATGGGTCTCTGCTCAGCCCCCTGCTCTACTCTACTCTACTCTCGTTACAATGGGTCGGTGCTCAGCCCCCTGCTCTGCTCTACTCTCGTTACAATGGGTCTGTGCTCAGCCCCCTGCTCTGCTCTACTCTCGTTACAATGGGTCTGTGCTCAGCCCCCTGCTCTGCTCTACTCTCGTTACAATGGGTCTGTGCTCAGCCCCCTGCTCTGCTCTACTCTCGTTACAATGGGTCTCTGCTCATCCTCCGCTCTACTCTACTCTTGTTACAATGGGTCTGTGCTCTGCCCCTTGAATCTACTCTACTCTCGTTACAATGGGTCTCTGGTCAGCCCCCTGCTCTACTCTGCTCTCGTTACAATGGGTCTGTGCTCAGCCCCCTGCTCTACTCTACTCTCGTTACAATGGTCTGTGCTCAGCCCGCTTCTCTACTCTCGTTACAATGGATGTGTGCTCAGCCCCCTGCTCTACTCCACTCTCGTTACAATGGGTCTGTGTTCGGCCCCGACTCTACTCTCGTTACAGTGGGTCTATGCTCAGCCCCCTGCTTTAGTCTGGTTACAATGGATCTGTGCTCAGCCCCCTGCTCTGCTCTACTCTCGTTACAATGGGTCTGTGCTCAGCCCCCTGCTCTACTGTCGTTACAATGGGTCTGTCTCAGCCCCCTGCTCTACTCTATCTTGTTACGATGGGTCTGTGCTCAGCCCCCTGCTCTACTCTCGTTACAGTGGGTCTCTGCTCAGCCCCCTGCTTTAGTCTGGTTACAATGGATCTGTGCTCAGCCCCCTGCTCTACTCTACTCTCCTTACAATGGATCTTTGCTTAGCCCCCTGCTCTACTCTCCTCTCGTTACAATCGGTCTGTGCTCACCTCCCTGCTCTACTCTTGTTACAATGGGTCTGTGCTCAGCCCCCTTCTTTAATCTCGTTACAATGGATCTGTGCTGAGCCCCCTGCTCTGCTCTACTCTCATTACAATGGGTCTGTCCTCAGCCCCCTGCTCTACTCTACTCTCGTTACAATTGGTCTGTGCTCAGCCCCCTTCTCTATTCTACTCTACTCTCGTTACAATGGGTCTGTGCTCAGCCTCCTGCTCTACTCTACTCTCGTTACAATGGGTCTGTGCTCAGCCTCCTGCTCTACTCTACTCTCGTTACAATTGGTCTGTGCTCAGCCCCCTGCTTTAGTCTCGTTACAATGGGTCTTTGCTCAGCCCCCTGCTCTACTCTCTTTACAATGGGTCTGTGCTCAGCCCCCTTCTCTGCTCTCGTTACAATGGATCTGTGCTCAGCCCCCTGCTCTACTCTCCTCTCATTACAATGGGTCTGTGCTCAGCCCCCTGCTCTACTCTCGTTACAATGGGTATGTGCTCAGCCCCCTTCTTTACTCCCGTTACAATGGGTCTGTGCTCAGCCCCCTGCTCTGATCTACTCTCGTTCAATTGCTCTGTGCTCAGCCCCCTTTCTCTATTCTACTCTACTCTCGTTACAATTGGTCTGTGCTGAGCCCCCTTCTCTATTCTACTCTACTCTCGTTACAATGGGTCTGTGCTCAGCCTCCTGCTCTACTCTACTCTCGTTACAATTGGTCTGTGCTCAGCCCTCTTCTCTACTCTCGTTTCAATGGATCTGTGCTCAGCCCCCTGCTCTACTCTACTCTCGTTACAATGGGACTGTGCTCGGCCTCCTTCTCTACTCTCGTTACAGTGGGTCTCTGCTCAGCCCCTGCTTTCGTCTGGTTACAATGGGTCCGTGCTCAGCCCCCTGCTCTACTCTATCTCGTTACGATGGGACTGTGCTCAGCCCCCTGCTCTACTCTCGTTACTATTGGTCTGTCCTCAGCCTCCTGCTCTACTCTACTCTCCTTACACTGGATCTTTGCTCAGCCCCCTGCTCTACTCTCCTCTCGTTACAATCGGTCTGTGCTCGGTCTGTGCTCAGCCCCTGCTCTACTCTCGTTTCAAAGGGTCTGTGCTCAGCCCCCTTCTTTAATCTCGTTACAATGGGTCTGTGCTCAGCCCCCTTCTTTAATCTCGTTACAATGGATCTGTGCTGAGCCCCCTGCTCTACTCTACTCTCGTTACAATAGGTCTGTGCTCAGCCCCCTACTGTACTCTCGTTACAGTGGGTCTCTGCTCAGCCCCCTACTTTAGTGTCGTTACAATGGGTCTTTGCTCAGCCCCCTGCTCTACTCTCTTCACAATGGGTCTGTGCTCAGCCCACTGCTCTACTCTCTATATAATGGGTATGTGCTCAGCACCTTTCTTTACTCTCATTAAAATGGGTCTCTGCTCAGCCCCCTGCTCTACTCTACTCTACTCTCGTTACAATGGGTCTGTGCTCAGCCCCCTGCTCTACTCTCGTTACAATGGGTCTGTGCTCAGCCCCCTGCTCTGCTCTACTCTCGTTACAATGGGTCTCTGCTCATCCCCCGCTCTACTCTACTCTCGTTACAATGGGTCTGTACTCTGCCCCTTGAATCTACTCTGCTCTCGATACAATGGGTCTGTCCTCAGCCCCCTGCTCTACTCTGCTCTCTTTACAATGGATCTTTACTCAGCCCCCCGCTCTACTCTCCTCTCGTTACAATCGGTCTGTGCTCAGCCCCCTACTCTGCTCTCGTTACAATGGGTCTCTGCTCAGCCCCCTTCTTTAATCTCGTTACAATGGGTCTGTGCTGAGCCTCTTTCTTTACTCTCGTTACAATGTGCCTGTGCTCAGCCCCCTACTCTGCTCTACTCTCGTTACAATGGGTCTGTGCTCAGCCCCCTGTTGTACTCTCTATACAATGGGTCTGTGCTCAGCCCCCTTCTCTACTCTTGTCACAATGGGTCTCTGCTCAGCCCCCTTCTCTACTCTATCTTGTTACGATGGGTCTGTGCTCAGCCCCCTGCTCTACTCTCTTTACAATGGCTATGTGCTCAGCCCCCTGCTCTACACTCTTTACAATGGGTCTGTGCTCAGCCCCTGCTCTACTCTCGTTACAATGGGTCTGAGCTCAGCCCACTGCTCTACTCTCTTTACAATGGGTCTGTGCTCAGCCCCCTGCTCTACTCTACTCTCGTTACAATGGGTCTGTGCTCAGCCCCCTGCTCTGCTCTACTCTCGTTACAATGGGTCTGTGCTCAGCCCCCTGCTCTGCTCTACTCTCGTTACAATGGGTCTCTGGTCAGCCCCCTGCTCTGCTCTGCTCTCGTTACAATGGGTCTCTGCTCAGCCCCCTGCTCTACTCTCGTTACAAAGGGTCAGTGCTCAATCCCCTGCTCTACTGTCGTTACAGTGGGTCTGTGCTCAGCCCCCTGCTCTACTGTACTCTCGTTACAATGGGTCTGTGCTCATCCCCCTGCTCTACTCTCGTTACAATGGGTCTGTGCTGAGCCCTCTGCTCTGCTCTACTCTCGTTACAATTGGTCTGTCCTCAGCCCCCTGCTCTACTCTACTCTCGTTACAATGGGTCTGTGCTCAGCCCCCTGCTCTGCTCTACTCTCGTTACAGTGGGTCTCTGCTCAGCCCCCTGCTTTAGTCTGGTTACAATGGATCTGTGCTCAGTCCCCTGCTCTACTCTACTCTCGTTACAATGGGTCTGTGCTCAGCTCCTGCTCTACTGTCGTTACAGTGTGTCCGTGCTCAGCCCTCTGCTCTACTCTCCTTACAATGGGTCTGTGCTCAGACCTCTGCTCTACTCTCGTTACAATGGGTCTGTGCTCCGTCCCATGCTCTACTCTACTCTGGTTACAATGGGTCTCTGCTCAGCCCCCTGCTCTACTTTGCTCTCGTTACAATGGATCTGTGCTCAGCCCCCTGCTCTGAACTACTCTCGTTTAATTTACTGCGCTCAGCCCCCTGCTCTGCTCTACTTTCGTTACAATGGATCTGTGCTCAGCCCCCTTCTCTTCTCTGCTCTCGTTACAATGGGTCTGTGCTCTGTCCCCTGCTCTACTCTACTCTGGTTACAATGGGTCTGTGCTTAGCCCCCTGCTCTATTTTGCTCTCGTTACAATGGATCTGTGCTCCGTCCCCTGCTCTGATCTACTCTCGTTCAATTTACTGCGTTCAGCCCCTGCTCTGCTCTACTTTCGTTACAATGGATCTGTGCTCAGCCCCCTTCTCTTCTCTACTCTACTCTACTCTCGTTTCAATGGGTCTGTGCTCAGCCCCCTGCTCTACTCTACTCTCGTTACAATGGGTCTGTGCTCAGCCCCCTGCTCTACTCTACTCTCGATACAATGGATCTGTGCTCAGCCCCCTGCTCCACTCTAGTTACAATGGGTCTTTGCTCAGCCCCCTGCTCTACTCTCTTTACAATGGGTCTGTGCTCAGCCCCCTTCTCTACTCTCGTTACAATGGATCTGTGCTCAGCCCCCTGCTCTACTCTCGTTACAATGGGTATGTGCTCAGCCCCTTCTTTACTCTCGTTACAATGGGTCTGTGCTCAGCCCTCTGCTCTACTCTCCTCTCATTACAATGGGTCTGTGCTCAGCCCTCTGCTCTACTCTCGTTACAATGGGTATGTGCTCAGCCCCTTCTTTACTCTCGTTACAATGGGTCTGTGCTCAGCCCCCTGCTCTGCTCTACTCTCGTTACAATGGGTCTGTGCTCAGCCCCCTGCTCTGCTCTACTCTCGTTACAATGGGTCTGTGCTCAGCCCCCTGCTCTACTCTCTATATAATGGGTATGTGCTCAGCACCTTTCTCTACTCTCATTACAATGGGTCTCTCCTCAGCCCCCTGCTCTACTCTACTCTACTCTCGTTACAATGGGTCTGTGCTCAGCCCCCTGCTCTACTCTCGTTACAATCGGTCAGTGCTCAGCCCCTGCTCTGCTCTACTCTCGTTACAATGGGACTCTGCTCATCCTCCACTCTACTCTACTCTTGTTACAATGGGTCTGTGCTCTGCCCCTTGAATGTACTCTACTCTCGTTACAATGGGTCTCTGCTCAGCCCCCTGCTCTAATCTACTCTACTCTCGTTACAATGGGTCTGTGCTCAGCCCCCTGCTCTACTCTCGTTACAATGGGTCTCTGCTCATCCCCCGCTCTACTCTACTCTTGTTACAATGGATCTGTGCTCAGCCCCCTGCTCTACTCCACTCTCGTTACAATGGGTCTGTGCTCGGCCCCCTACTCTACTCTCGTTACAGTGGGTCTCTGCTCAGCCCCCTGCTTTAGTCTGGTTACAATGGATCTGTGCTCAGCCCCCTGCTCTACTCTAATCTCGTTACAATGGGTCTGTGCTCAGCCCCCTGCTCTACTGTCGTTACAATGGGTCTGTCTCAGCCCCCTGCTCTACTTTATCTTGTTACGATGGGTCTGTGCTCAGCCCCCTGCTCTACTCTCGTTACAATGGGTCTCTGCTGAGCCCCCTTCTTTAATTTCGTTACAATGGATCTGTGCTGAGCCCCCTGCTCTGCTCTACTCTCGTTACAATGGGTCTGTCCTCAGCCCCCTGCTCACCTCTACTCTCGTTACAATCTGTCTGTGCTCAGCCCCCTGCTCTACTCTCGTTACAATGGGTCTGTGCTCAGCCCCCTTCTTTAATCTCGTTACAATGTGTCTGTGCTCAGCCCCCTGCTCTGCTCTACTCTCGTTACAATGGATCTGTGCTGAGCCCCCTGCTCTACTCTACTCTCGTTACAATAGGTCTATGCTCAGCCCCCTACTGTACTCTCGTTACAGTGGGTCTCTGCTCAGCCCCCTGCTTTAGTCTCGTTAGAATGGGTCTTTGCTCAGCCCCCTGCTCTACTCTCTTACAATGGGTCTGTGCTCAGCCCCCTTCTCTACTCTCGTTACAATGGGTATGTGCTCAGCCCCCTTCTTTACTCCCGTTACAATGGGTCTCTGCTCAGCCCCCTGCTCTGATCTACTCTCGTTCAATTGCTCTGTGCTCAGCCCCCTGCTCTGATCTACTCTCGTTACAATGGGTCTGTGCTCAGCCCCCTGCTCTGCTCTACTCTCGTTACAATGGGTCTGTGCTCAGCCCCCTGCTCTACTCTCTATATAATGGGTATGTGCTCAGCACCTTTCTCTACTCTCATTACAATGGGTCTCTCCTCAGCCCCCTGCTCTACTCTACTCTACTCTCGTTACAATGGGTCTGTGCTCAGCCCCCTGCTCTACTCTCGTTACAATCGGTCAGTGCTCAGCCCCCTGCTCTGCTCTACTCTCGTTACAATGGGACTCTGCTCATCCTCCACTCTACTCTACTCTTGTTACAATGGGTCTGTGCTCTGCCCCTTGAATGTACTCTACTCTCGTTACAATGGGTCTCTGCTCAGCCCCCTGCTCTAATCTACTCTACTCTCGTTACAATGGGTCTGTGCTCAGCCCCCTGCTCTACTCTCGTTACAATGGGTCTCTGCTCATCCTCCGCTCTACTCTACTCTTGTTACAATGGATCTGTACTCAGCCCCCTGCTCTACTCCACTCTCGTTACAATGGGTCTGTGCTCGGCCCCCTACTCTACTCTCGTTACAGTGGGTCTCTGCTCAGCCCCTGCTTTAGTCTGGTTACAATGGATCTGTGCTCAGCCCCCTGCTCTACTCTAATCTCGTTACAATGGGTCTGTGCTCAGCCCCCTGCTCTACTGTCGTTACAATGGGTCTGTCTCAGCCCCCTGCTCTACTTTATCTTGTTACGATGGGTCTGTGCTCAGCCCCCTGCTCTACTCTCGTTACAATGGGTCTCTGCTGAGCCCCCTTCTTTAATTTCGTTACAATGGATCTGTGCTGAGCCCCCTGCTCTGCTCTACTCTCGTTACAATGGGTCTGTCCTCAGCCCCCTGCTCACCTCTACTCTCGTTACAATCTGTCTGTGCTCAGCCCCCTGCTCTACTCTCGTTACAATGGGTCTGTGCTCAGCCCCCTTCTTTAATCTCGTTACAATGGGTCTGTGCTCAGCCCCCTGCTCTGCTCTACTCTCGTTACAATGGATCTGTGCTGAGCCCCCTGCTCTACTCTACTCTCGTTACAATAGGTCTATGCTCAGCCCCCTACTGTACTCTCGTTACAGTGGGTCTCTGCTCAGCCCCCTGCTTTAGTCTCGTTAGAATGGGTCTTTGCTCAGCCCCCTGCTCTACTCTCTTTACAATGGGTCTGTGCTCAGCCCCCTTCTCTACTCTCGTTACAATGGGTATGTGCTCAGCCCCCTTCTTTACTCCCGTTACAATGGGTCTCTGCTCAGCCCCCTGCTCTGATCTACTCTCGTTACAATGGGTCTGTGCTCAGCCTCCTGCTCTACTCTACTCTCGTTACAATTGGTCTGTGCTCAGCCCCTGCTCTACTCTACTCTCGATACAATGGATCTCTGCTCAGCCCCCTGCTCCACTCTCGTTACAATGGGTCTGTGCTCAGCACCCTGCTCTACTCTCTTTACAATGTGTCTGTGCTCAGCCCTCTATCTACTCTCGTTACAATGGATCTGTGCTCAGCCCCCTGCTCTACTCTACTCTAGTTACAATGGGTCTGTGCTCGGCCCCCTTCTCTACTCTCGTTACAGTGGGTCTCTGCTCAGCCCCTGCTTTAGTCTGGTTACAATGGGTCTGTGCTCAGCCCCCTGCTCTACTCTATCTCGTTACGATGGGTCTGTGCTCAGCCCCCTGCTCTACTCTCGTTACAATGGGTTTGTGCTGAGCCCCCTGCTGTGCTCTACTCTCGTTACTATGGGTCTGTCCTCAGCCCCCTGCTCTACTCTACTCTCTTTACACCGGATCTTTGCTCAGCCCCCTGCTCTACTCTCGTTACAATGGGTATGTGCTCAGCCCCCTTCTTTACTCTCGTTACAATGGGTCTGTGCTCAGCCCACTGCTCTACTCTCTATATAATGGGTATGTGCTCAGCACCTTTCTCTACTCTCATTAAAATGGGTCTCTGCTCAGCCCCCTGCTCTACTCTACTCTACTCTCGTTACAATGGGTCTGTGCTCAGCCCCCTGCTCTACTCTCGTTACAATGGGTCTGTGCTCAGCCCCCTGCTCTGCTCTACTCTCGTTGCAATCGATCTCTCCTCAGCCCCCTGCTCTGCTCTCCTCTCGTTACAATGGGTCTCTGCTCATCCCCCGCTCTACTCTACTCTCGTTACAATGGGTCTGTACTCTGCCCCTTGAATCTACTCTGCTCTCGTTACAATGGGTCTGTGATCAGCCCCCTGCTCTACTCTGCTCTCCTTACTATGGATCTTTACTCAGCCCCCCGCTCTACTCTCCTCTCGTTACAATCGGTCTGTGCTCAGCCCCCTGCTCTGGTCTCGTTACAATGGGTCTCTGCTCAGCCCCCTTCTTTAATCTCGTTACAATGGGTCTGTGCTGAGCCTCTTTCTTTAATCTCGTTAGAATGGGTCTGTGCTCAGCCCCCTTCTCTACTCTCGTTACAATGGATCTATGATCAGCCCCCTGCTCTACTCTCCTCTCGTTACAATAGGTCTGTGCTCAGCCCCCTGCTCAACTCTCGTAACAATGGGTCTGTGCTCAGCCCCCTGCTCTACTCTCTTTACGATGGGTCTGTGCTCAGCCCCCTGCTCTACTCTCTTTACAATGGGTCTGTGCTCAGCCCCCTGCTCAGCTCTACTCTCGTTACAATGGGTCTGTGCTCAGCCCCCTGCTCTGCTCTACTCTCGTTACAATGGATCTGTGCTCTGCCCCTTGAATCTACTCTGCTCTCGTTACAATGGGTCTCTGCTCAGCCCCCCCTCTTCTCTACTCTCATTACAATGGGTCTCTGGTCAGCCCCCTGCTCTACTCTGCTCTCGTTACAATGGGTCTCTGCTCAGCCCCCTGCTCTACTCTCGTTACAGTCGGTCTGCGCTCAGCCCCCTTCTTTACTCTCGTTACAATGGGTCTCTGCTCAGCCCCCTGCTCTACTCTACTCTCGTTACAATGGGTCTCTGCTCAGCCCCCTGCTCTACTCTCGTTAGAATGGGTCAGTGCTCAGTCCCCTGCTCTACTGTCGTTACACTGGGTCTCTGCTCAGCCCCCTGCTTTAGTCTGGTTACAATGGATCTGTGCTCAGTCCCCTGCTCTACTCCACTCTCGTTACAGTGGGTCTCTGCTCAGCCCCCTGCTTTGGTCTGGTTACAATGGATCTGTGCTCAGCCCCCTGCTCTACTCTATCTTGTTACGATGGGTCTGTGCTCAGCCCCCTGCTCTACTCTCGTTACAATGGGTCTGTCTCAGCCCCCTGCTCTACTCTATCTTGTTACGATGGGTCTGTGCTCAGCTCCCTGCTCTACTGTTCTTACAATGGGTCTGTGCTCAGCCCCCTTCTTTAATCTCGTTACAATGGATCTGTGCTGAGCCCCCTGCTCTGCTCTACTCTCGTTACAATGGGTCTGTCCTCAGCCCCCTGCTCTACTCTACTCTCGTTACAATCGGTCTGTGCTCAGCCCCCTGCTCTACTCTCGTTACAATGGGTCTGTGCTCAGCCCCCTTCTTTAATCTCGTTACAATGGGTCTGTGCTCAGCCCCCTTCTTTAATCTCGTTACAATGGGTCTGTACTCAGCCCCCTGCTCTGCTCTACTCTCGTTACAATGGATCTGTGCTGAGCTCCCTGCTCTGCTCTACTCTCGTTACAATAGGTCTGTGCTCAGCCCCCTACTGTACTCTCGTTACAGTGGGTCTCTGCTCAGCTCCCTGGTTTAGTTTCGTTACAATGGGTCTTTGCTCAGCCCCCTGCTCTACTCTCTTTACAATGGGTCTCTGCTCAGACCCTTCTCTACTCTCGTTACAATGGATCTTTGCTCAGCCCCCTACTCTACTCTCCTTTCGTTAAAATCGGTCTGTGCTCAGCCCCCTACTCTACTCTCGTTACAATGGCTCTGTGCTCAGCCCCCTTCTTTAATCTCGTTACAATGGGTCTGTGCTCAGCCCCCTTCTTTAATCTCGTTACAATGGGTCTGTGCTCAGCCCCCTTCTCTGCTCTACTCTCGTTACAATGGATCCGTGCTGAGCCCCTGCTCTACTGTACTCTCGTTACAATAGGTCTGTGCTCAGCCCCCTGCTTTAGTCTCGTTACAATGGGTCTTTGCTCAGCCCCCTGCTCTACTCTCTTTACAATGCGTCTGTGCTCAGCCCCCTTCTCTACTCTCGTTACAATGGATCTGTGCTCAGCCCCCTGCTCTACTCTCCTCTCATTACAATGGGTCTGTGCTCAGCCCCTGCTCTACTCTCTATATAATGGGTATGTGCTCAGCACCTTTCTCTACTCTCATTACAATGGGTCTCTGCTCAGCCCCCTGCTCTACTCTACTCCACTCTCGTTACAATGGGTCGGTGCTCAGCCCCCTGCTCTGCTCTGCTCTCGTTACAATGGGTCTGTGCTCAGCCCCCTGCTCTGCTCTACTCTCGTTACAATGGGTCTGTGCTCAGCCCCCTGCTCTGCTCTACTCTCGTACAATGGGTCTCTGCTCATCCTCCGCTCTACTCTACTCTTGTTACAATGGGTCTGTGCTCTGCCCCTTGAATCTGCTCTACTCTCGTTACAATGGGTCTCTGGTCAGCCCCCTGCTCTACTCTGCTCTCGTTACAATGGGTCTGTGCTCAGCCCCCTACTGTACTCTCGTTACAGTGGGTCGCTGCTCAGCCTCCTGCATTAGTCTCGTTACAATGGGTCTTTGCTCAGCCCCCTGCTCTACTCTCTTTACAATGCGTCTGTGCTCAGCCCCCTTCTCTACTCTCGTTACAATGGATCTGTGCTCAGCCCCCTGCTCTACTCTCGTTACAATGGGTCTGTACTCAGCCCCCTGCTCTGCTCTACTCTCGTTACAATGGGTCTGTGCTCAGCCCCCTGCTATACTCTCTATATAATGGGTATGTGCTCAGCACCTTTCTCTACTCTCATTACAATGGGTCTCTGCTCAGCCCCCTGCTCTACTCTACTTTACTCTCGTTACAATGGGTCGGTGCTCAGCCCCCTGCTCTGCTCTACTCTCGTTACAATGGGTCTGTGCTCAGCCCCCTGCTCTGCTCTACTCTCATTACAATGGGTCTCTGCTCAGCCCCCTGCTCTACTCTACTCTCGTTACAATGGGTCTGTGCTCAGCCCCCTGCTCTACTCTTGTTACAATGGGTCTGTGCTCAGCCCGCTTCTCTACTCTCGTTACAATGGATGTGTGCTCAGCCCCCTGCTCTACTCCACTCTCGTTACAATGGGTCTGTGTTCGGCCCCCTACTCTACTCTCGTTACAGTGGGTCTATGCTCAGCCCCCTGCTTTAGTCTGGTTACAATGGATCTGTGCTCAGCCCCCTGCTCTGCTCTACTCTCGTTACAATGGGTCTGTGCTCAGCCCCCTGCTCTACTATCGTTACAATGGGTTTGTCTCAGCCCCCTGCTCTACTCTATCTTGTTACGATGGGTCTGTGCTCAGCCCCCTGCTCTACTCTCGTTACAGTGGGTCTCTGCTCAGCCCCCTGCTTTAGTCTGGTTACAATGGATCTATGCTCAGCCCCCTGCTCTACTCTACTCTCCTTACAATGGATCTTTGCTTAGCCCCCTGCTCTACTCTCCTCTCGTTACAATCGGTCTGTGCTCACCTCCCTGCTCTACTCTTGTTACAATGGGTCTGTGCTCAGCCCCCTTCTTTAATCTCGTTACAATGGATCTGTGCTGAGCCCCCTGCTCTGCTCTACTCTCATTACAATGGGTCTGTCCTCAGCCCCCTGCTCTACTCTACTCTCGTTACAATTGGTCTGTGCTCAGCCCCCTTCTCTATTCTACTCTACTCTCGTTACAATGGGTCTGTGCTCAGCCTCCTGCTCTACTCTACTCTCGTTACAATTGGTCTGTGCTCAGCCCTCTTCTCTACTCTCGTTACAATGGATCTGTGCTCAGCCCCCTGCTCTACTCTATCTCGTTACGATGGGACTGTGCTCAGCCCCCTGCTCTACTCTCGTTACTATTGGTCTGTCCTCAGCCTCCTGCTCTACTCTACTCTCTTTACACTGGATCTTTGCTCAGCCCCCTGCTCTACTCTCCTCTCGTTACAATCGGTCTGTGCTCAGCCCCTGCTCTACTCTCGTTACAATGGGTCTGTGCTCAGCCCCCTTCTTTAATCTCGTTACAATGGGTCTGTGCTCAGCCCCCTGCTCTACTCTACTCTCGTTACAATAGGTCTGTGCTCAGCCCCCTACTGTACTCTCGTTACAATGGGTCTTTGCTCAGCCCCCTGCTCTACTCTCTTCACAATGGGTCTGTGCTCAGCCCCCTTCTCTACTCTCGTTACAATGGGTCTGTGCTCAGCCCCCTGTTGTACTCTCTATATAATGGGTCTGTGCTCAGCCCCCTTCTCTACTCTTGTCACAATGGGTCTCTGCTCAGCCCCCTTCTCTACTCTATCTTGTTACGATGGGTCTGTGCTCAGCCCCCTGCTCTACTCTCTTTACAATGGCTATGTGCTCAGCCCCTTGCTCTACACTTTTTACAATGGGTCTGTGCTCAGCCCCCTGCTCTACTCTCGTTACAATGGGTCTGAGCTCAGCCCACTGCTCTACTCTCTTTACAATGGGTCTGTGCTCAGCCCCCTGCTCTACTCTCTTTACGATGGGTCTGTGCTCAGCCCCCTGCTCTACTCTCTTTACAATGGGTCTGTGCTCAGCCCCCTGCTCTGCTCTACTCTCGTTACAATGGGTCTGTGCTCAGCCCCCTGCTCTGCTCTACTCTCGTTACAATGGGTCTCTGGTCAGCCCCCTGCTCTACTCTGCTCTCGTTACAATGGGTCTCTGCTCAGCCCCCTGCTCTACTCTCGTTACAATCGGTCTGCGCTCAGCCCCCTTCTTTACTCTCGTTACAATGGGCCTCTGCTCAGCCCCCTGCTCTACTCTCGTTACAAAGGGTCAGTGCTCAGTCCCCTGCTCTACTGTCGTTACAGTGGGTCTGTGCTCAGCCCCCTGCTCTACTGTACTCTCGTTACAATGGGTCTGTGCTCATCCCCCTGCTCTACTCTCGTTACAATGGGTCTGTGCTGAGCCCTCTGCTCTGCTCTACTCTCGTTACAATTGGTCTGTCCTCAGCCCCCTGCTCTACTCTACTCTCCTTACAATGGATCTTTGCTCAGCACCCTGCTCTACTCTCCTCTCGTTACACTGGGTCTGTGCTCGGCCCCCTACTCTACTCTCGTTACAGTGGGTCTCTGCTCAGCCCCCTGCTTTAGTCTGGTTACAATGGATCTGTGCTCAGTCCCCTGCTCTACTCTACTCTCGTTACAATGGGTCTGTGCTCAGCTCCCTGCTCTACTCTCGTTACAATGGGTCTGTGCTCTGTCCCATACTCTACTGTCGTTACAGTGTGTCCGTGCTCAGCCCTCTGCTCTACTCTCCTTACAATCGGTCTGTGCTCAGCCCCCTGCTCTGCTCTCGTTACAATGGGTCTCTGCTCAGCCCGCTTCTTTAATCTCGTTACAATGGGTCTGTGCTGAGCCTCTTTCTTTAATCTCGTTAGAATGGGTCTGTGCTCAGCCCCCTTCTCTACTCTCGTTACAATGGATCTGTGATCAGCCCCCTGCTCTACTCTCCTCTCGTTACAATAGGTCTGTCCTCAGCCCCCTGCTCAACTCTCGTAACAATGGGTCTGTGCTTAGCCCCCTTCTTTACTCTCGTTACAATGTGCCTGTGCTCAGCCCCCTACTCTGCTCTACTCCCTTTACAATGGGTCTGTGCTCAGCCCCCTGTTGTACTCTCTGTACAATGGGTCTGTGCTCAGCCCCCTTCTCTACTCTTGTCACAATGGGTCTCTGCTCAGCCCCCTTCTCTACTCTATCTTGTTACGATGGGTCTGTGCTCAGCCCCCTGCTCTACTCTCTTTACAATGGCTATGTGCTCAGCCCCCTGCTCTACACTCTTTACAATGGGTCTGTGCTCAGCCCCCTGCTCTACTCTCGTTACAATGGGTCTGAGCTCAGCCCACTGCTCTACTCTCTTTACAATGGGTCTGTGCTCAGCCCCCTGCTCTACTCTCTTTACGATGGGTCTGTGCTCAGCCCCCTGCTCTACTCTCTTTACAATGGGTCTGTGCTCAGCCTCCTGCTCTACTCTCTTTACAATGGGTCTGTGCTCAGCCCCCTGCTCTGCTCTACTCTCGTTACAATGGGTCTGTGCTCAGCCCCCTGCTCTGCTCTACTCTCGTTACAATGGGTCTCTGGTCAGCCCCCTGCTCTACTCTGCTCTCGTTACAATGGGTCTCTGCTCAGCCCCCTGCTCTACTCTCGTTACAATCGGTCTGCGCTCAGCCCCCTTCTTTACTCTCGTTACAATGGGTCTCTGCTCAGCCCCCTTCTCTACTCTATCTTGTTACGATGGGTCTGTGCTCAGCCCCCTGCTCTACTCTCCTTACAATGGCTATGTGCTCAGCCCCCTGCTCTACACTCTTTACAATGGGTCTGTGCTCAGCCCCCTGCTCTACTCTCGTTACAATGAGTCTGAGCTCAGCCCACTGCTCTACTCTCTTTACAATGGGTCTGTGCTCAGCCCCCTGCTCTACTCTCTTTACGATGGGTCTGTGCTCAGCCCCCTGCTCTCCTCTCTTTACAATGGGTCTGTGCTCAGCCCCCTGCTCTGCTCTACTCTCGTTACAATGGGTCTGTGCTCAGCCCCCTGCTCTGCTCTACTCTCGTTACAATGGGTCTCTGGTCAGCCCCCTGCTCTACTCTGCTCTCGTTACAATGGGTCTCTGCTCAGCCCCCTGCTCTACTCTCGTTACAATCGGTCTGCGCTCAGCCCCCTTCTTTACTCTCGTTACAATGGGTCTCTGCTCAGCCCCCTGCTCTACTCTCGTTACAAAGGGTCAGTGCTCAGTCCCCTGCTCTACTGTCATTACAGTGGGTCTGTGCTCAGCCCCCTGCTCTACTGTACTCTCGTTACAATGGGTCTGTGCTCATCCCCCTGCTCTACTCTCGTTACAATGGGTCTGTGCTGAGCCCTCTGCTCTGCTCTACTCTCGTTACAATTGGTCTGTCCTCAGCGCCCTGCTCTACTCTACTCTCCTTACAATGGATCTTTGCTCAGCACCCTGCTCTACTCTCCTCTCGTTACACTGGGTCTGTGCTCGGCCCCCTACTCTACTCTCGTTACAGTGGGTCTCTGCTCAGCCCCCTGCTTTAGTCTGGTTACAATGGATCTGTGCTCAGTCCCCTGCTCTACTCTACTCTCGTTACAATGGGTCTGTGCTCAGCTCCCTGCTCTACTCTCGTTACAATGGGTCTGTGTTCAGCTCCCTGCTCTACTCTCGTTACAATGGGTCTGTGCTCCGTCCCCTGCTCTACTCTACTCTGGTTACAATGGGTCTGTGCTTAGCCCCCTGCTCTACTCTACTCTCGTTACAATGGGTCTCTGCTCAGCCCCCTGCTCTACTTTGCTCTCGTTACAATGGATCTGTGCTCAGCCCCCTGCTCTGATCTACTCTCGTTCAATTTACTGCGTTCAGCCCCCTGCTCTGCTCTACTTTCGTTACAATGGATCTGTGCTCAGCCCCCTTCTCTTCTCTACTCTACTCTACTCTCGTTTCAATGGGTCTGTGCTCAGCCCCCTGCTCTACTCTACTCTCGTTACAATGGGTCTGTGCTCAGCCCCCTGCTCTACTCTACTCTCGATACAATGGATCTGTGCTCAGCCCCCTGCTCCACTCTAATTACAATGGGTCTGTGCTCAGCCCCCTGCTCTACTCCACTCTCGTTACAATGGGTCTGTGCTCGGCCCCCTACTCTACTCTTGTTACAGTGGGTCTCTGCTCAGCCCCCTGCTTTAGTCTGGTTACAATGGATCTGTGCTCAGCCCCCTGCTCTACTCTACTCTCGTTACAATGGGTCTGTGCTCAGCCCCCTGCTCTACTCTCGTTACAATGGGTCTGTCTCAGCCCCCTGCTCTACTCTATCTTGTTACGACGGGTCAGTGCTCAGCCCCCTGCTCTACTCTCGTTACAATGGGTCTGAGCTCAGCCCACTGCTCTACTCTCTTTACAATGGGTCTGTGCTCAGCCCCCTGCTCTGCTCTCCTTACGATGGGTCTGTGCTCAGCCCACTGCTCTACTCCCTTTACAATGGGTCTGTGCTCAGCCCCCTGCACTGCTCTACTCTCGTTACAATGGGTCTGTGCTCAGCCCCCTGCTCTGCTCTACTCTCGTTACAATGGGTCTCTGGTCAGCCCCCTGCTCTACTCTGCTCTCGTTACAATGGGTCTCTGCTCAGCCCCCTGCTCTATTCTCGTTACAATCGGTCAGTGCTCAGTCCCCTGCTCTACTGTCGTTACAGTGGGTCTGTGCTCAGCCCCCTGCTCTACTGTACTCTCGTTACAATTGGTCTGTGCTCATCCCCCTGCTCTACTCTCGTTACAATGGGTCTGTGCTGAGCCCTCTGCTCTGCTCTACTCTCGTTACAATTGGTCTGTCCTCAGCCCCCTGCTCTACTCTACTCTCCTTACAATGGATCTTTGCTCAGCACCCTACTCTACTCTCCTCTCGTTACACTGGGTCTGTGCTCGGCCCCCTACTCTACTCTCGTTACAGTGGGTCTCTGCTCAGCCCCCTGCTTTAGTCTGGTTACAATGGATCTGTGCTCAGTCCCCTGCTCCACTCTACTCTCGTTACAATGGGTCTGTGCTCAGCTCCCTGCTCTACTCTCGTTACAATGGGTCTGTGCTCTGTCCCATACTCTACTGTCGTTACAGTGTGTCCGTGCTCAGCCCTCTGCTCTACTCTCCTTACAATGGGTCTGTGCTCAGACCTCTGCTCTACTCTCGTTACAATGGGTCTGTGCTCCGTCCCCTGCTCTACTCTACTCTGGTTACAATGGGTCTGTGCTTAGCCCCCTGCTCTACTCTACTCTCGTTACAATGGGTCTCTGCTCAGCCCCCTGCTCTACTTTGCTCTCGTTACAATGGATCTGTGCTCAGCCCCCTGCTCTGAACTACTCTCGTTCAATTTACTGCGCTCAGCCCCCTGCTCTGCTCTACTTTCGTTACAATGGATCTGTGCTCAGCTCCCTTCTCTTCTCTGCTCTCGTTACAATGGGTCTGTGCTCCGTCCCCTGCTCTACTCTACTCTGGTTACAATGGGTCTGTGCTTACCCCCTGCTCTATTTTGCTCTCGTTACAATGGATCTGTGCTCAGCCCCCTGCTCTGATCTACTCTCGTTCAATTTACTGCGTTCAGCCCCCTGCTCTGCTCTACTTTCGTTACAATGGATCTGTGCTCAGCCCCCTTCTCTTCTCTACTCTACTCTACTCTCGTTTCAATGGGTCTGTGCTCAGCCCCCTGCTCTACTCTACTCTCGTTACAATGGGTCTGTGCTCAGCCCCCTGCTCTACTCTACTCTCGATACAATGGATCTGTGCTCAGCCCCCTGCTCCACTCTAGTTACAATGGGTCTGTGCTCAGCCCCCTGCTCTACTCCACTCTCGTTACAATGGGTCTGTGCTCGGCCCCCTACTCTACTCTTGTTACAGTGGGTCTCTGCTCAGCCCCCTGCTTTAGTCTGGTTACAATGGATCTGTGCTCAGCCCCCTGCTCTACTCTACTCTCGTTACAATGGGTCTGTGCTCAGCCCCCTGCTCTACTCTCGTTACAATGGGTCTGTCTCAGCCCCCTGCTCTACTCTACCTTGTTACGATGGGTCTGTGCTCAGCCCCCTGCTCTACTCTACTCTCCTTACAATGGATCTTTGCTTAGCCCCCTGCTCTACTCTCCTCTCGTTACAATCGGTCTGTGCTCACCTCCCTGCTCTACTCTTGTTACAATGGGTCTGTGCTCAGCCCCCTTCTTTAATCTCGTTACAATGGATCTGTGCTGTGCCCCCTGCTCTGCTCTACTCTCATTACAATGGGTCTGTCCTCAGCCCCCTGCTCTACTCTACTCTCGTTACAATTGGTCTGTGCTCAGCCCCCTTCTCTATTCTACTCTACTCTCGTTACAATGGGTCTGTGCTCAGCCTCCCGCTCTACTCTACTCTCGTTACAATTGGTCTGTGCTCAGCCCTCTTCTCTACTCTCGTTACAATGGATCTGTGCTCAGCCCCCTGCTCTACTCTACTCTCGTTACAATGGGACTGTGCTCGGCCCCCTTCTCTACTCTCGTTACAGTGGGTCTCTGCTCAGCCCCTGCTTTCGTCTGGTTACAATGGGTCCGTGCTCAGCCCCCTGCTCTACTCTATCTCGTTACGATGGGACTGTGCTCAGCCCCCTGCTCTACTCTCGTTACTATTGGTCTGTCCTCAGCCTCCTGCTCTACTCTACTCTCTTTACACTGGATCTTTGCTCAGCCCCCTGCTCTACTCTCCTCTCGTTACAATCGGTCTGTGCTCAGCCCCTGCTCTTCTCTCGTTACAATGGGTCTGTGCTCAGCCCCCTTCTTTAATCTCGTTACAATGGGTCTGTGCTCAGCCCCCTTCTTTAATCTCGTTACAATGGATCTGTGCTGAGCCCCCTGCTCTACTCTACTCTCGTTACAATAGGTCTGTGCTCAGCCCCCTACTGTACTCTCGTTACAGTGGGTCTCTGCTCAGCCCCCTACTTTAATGTCGTTACAATGCGTCTTTGCTCAGCCCCCTGCTCTACTCTCTTCACAATGGGTCTGTGGTCAGCCCCCTTCTCTACTCTCGTTACAATGGGTCTGTGCTCAGCCCCCTGCTCTACTCTCGTTACAATGGGTCTGTGCTCAGCCCACTGCTCTACTCTCTATATAATGGGTATGTGCTCAGCACCTTTCTTTACTCTCATTAAAATGGGTCTCTGCTCAGCCCCCTGCTCTACTCTACTCTACTCTCGTTACAATGGGTCTGTGCTCAGCCCCCTGCTCTGCTCTACTCTCGTTACAATGGGTCTGTGCTCAGCCCCCTGCTCTGCTCTACTCTCGTTACAATGGGTCTCTGCTCATCCCCCGCTCTACTCTACTCTCGTTACAATGGGTCTCTGCTCATCCCCCGCTCTACTCTACTCTCGTTACAATGGGTCTGTACTCTGCCCCTTGAATCTACTCTGCTCTCGTTACAATGGGTCTGTCCTCAGCCCCCTGCTCTACCCTGCTCTCTTTACAATGGATCTTTACTCAGCCCCCCGCTCTACTCTCCTCTCGTTACAATCTGTCTGTGCTCAGCCCCCTGCTCTGCTCTCGTTACAATGGGTCTCTGCTCAGCCCGCTTCTTTAATCTCGTTACAATGGGTCTGTGCTGAGCCTCTTTCTTTAATCTCGTTAGAATGGGTCTGTGCTCAGCCCCCTTCTCTACTCTCGTTACAATGGATCTGTGATCAGCCCCCTGCTCTACTCTCCTCTCGTTACAATAGGTCTGTCCTCAGCCCCCTGCTCAACTCTCGTAACAATGGGTCTGTGCTTAGCCCCCTTCTTTACTCTCGTTACAATGGGTCTGTGCTCAGCCCCCTACTTTAATGTCGTTACAATGCGTCTTTGCTCAGCCCCCTGCTCTACTCTCTTCACAATGGGTCTGTGGTCAGCCCCCTTCTCTACTCTCGTTACAATGGGTCTGTGCTCAGCCCCCTGCTCTACTCTCGTTACAATGGGTCTGTGCTCAGCCCACTGCTCTACTCTCTATATAATGGGTATGTGCTCAGCACCTTTCTTTACTCTCATTAAAATGGGTCTCTGCTCAGCCCCCTGCTCTACTCTACTCTACTCTCGTTACAATGGGTCTGTGCTCAGCCCCCTGCTCTGCTCTACTCTCGTTACAATGGGTCTGTGCTCAGCCCCCTGCTCTGCTCTACTCTCGTTACAATGGGTCTCTGCTCATCCCCCGCTCTACTCTACTCTCGTTACAATGGGTCTCTGCTCATCCCCCGCTCTACTCTACTCTCGTTACAATGGGTCTGTACTCTGCCCCTTGAATCTACTCTGCTCTCGTTACAATGGGTCTGTCCTCAGCCCCCTGCTCTACCCTGCTCTCTTTACAATGGATCTTTACTCAGCCCCCCGCTCTACTCTCCTCTCGTTACAATCTGTCTGTGCTCAGCCCCCTGCTCTGCTCTCGTTACAATGGGTCTCTGCTCAGCCCGCTTCTTTAATCTCGTTACAATGGGTCTGTGCTGAGCCTCTTTCTTTAATCTCGTTAGAATGGGTCTGTGCTCAGCCCCCTTCTCTACTCTCGTTACAATGGATCTGTGATCAGCCCCCTGCTCTACTCTCCTCTCGTTACAATAGGTCTGTCCTCAGCCCCCTGCTCAACTCTCGTAACAATGGGTCTGTGCTTAGCCCCCTTCTTTACTCTCGTTACAATGTGCCTGTGCTCAGCCCCCTACTCTGCTCTACTCTCGTTACAATGGGTCTGTGCTCAGCCCCCTGTTGTACTCTCTGTACAATGGGTCTGTGCTCAGCCCCCTTCTCTACTCTTGTCACAATGAGTCTCTGCTCAGCCCCCTTCTCTACTCTATCTTGTTACGATGGGTCTGTGCTCAGCCCCCTGCTCTACTCTCTTTACAATGGCTATGTGCTCAGCCCCCTGCTCTACACTCTTTACAATGGGTCTGTGCTCAGCACCCTGCTCTACTCTCATTACAATGGGTCTGAGCTCAGCCCACTGCTCTACTCTCTTTACAATGGGTCTGTGCTCAGCCCCCTGCTCTACTCTCTTTACGATGGGTCTGTGCTCAGCCCCCTGCTCTACTCTCTTTACGATGGGTCTGTGCTCAGCCCCCTGCTCTACTCTCTTTACAATGGGTCTGTGCTCAGCCCCCTGCTCTGCTCTACTCTCGTTACAATGGGTCTGTGCTCAGACCCCTGCTCTGCTCTACTCTCGTTACAATGGGTCTCTGGTCAGCCCCCTGCTCTACTCTGCTCTCGTTACAATGGGTCTCTGCTCAGCCCCCTGCTCTACTCTCGTTACAAAGGGTCAGTGCTCAGTCCCCTGCTCTACTGTCGTTACAGTGGGTCTGTGCTCAGCCCCCTGCTCTACTGTACTCTCGTTACAATGGGTCTGTGCTCATCCCCCTGCTCTACTCTCGTTACAATGGGTCTGTGCTGAGCCCTCTGCTCTGCTCTACTCTCGTTACAATTGGTCTGTCCTCAGCGCCCTGCTCTACTCTACTCTCCTTACAATGGATCTTTGCTCAGCACCCTGCTCTACTCTCCTCTCGTTACACTGGGTCTGTGCTCGGCCCCCTACTCTACTCTCGTTACAGTGGGTCTCTGCTCAGCCCCCTGCTTTAGTCTGGTTACAATGGATCTGTGCTCAGTCCCCTGCTCTACTCTACTCTCGTTACAATGGGTCTGTGCTCAGCTCCCTGCTCTACTCTCGTTACAATGGGTCTGTGCTCAGCTCCCTGCTCTACTCTCGTTACAATGGGTCTGTGCTCCGTCCCCTGCTCTACTCTACTCTGGTTACAATGGGTCTGTGCTTAGCCCCCTGCTCTACTCTACTCTCGTTACAATGGGTCTCTGCTCAGCCCCCTGCTCTACTTTGCTCTCGTTACAATGGATCTGTGCTCAGCCCCCTGCTCTGAACTACTCTCGTTCAATTTACTGCGCTCAGCCCCCTGCTCTGCTCTACTTTCGTTACAATGGATCTGTGCTCAGCCCCCTTCTCTTCTCTACTCTACTCTACTCTCGTTTCAATGGGTCTGTGCTCAGCCCCCTGCTCTACTCTACTCTCGTTACAATGGGTCTGTGCTCAGCCCCCTGCTCTACTCTACTCTCGATACAATGGATCTGTGCTCAGCCCCCTGCTCCACTCTAGTTACAATGGGTCTGTGCTCAGCCCCCTGCTCTACTCCACTCTCGTTACAATGGGTCTGTGCTCGGCCCCCTACTCTACTCTTGTTACAGTGGGTCTCTGCTCAGCCCCCTGCTTTAGTCTGGTTACACTGGATCTGTGCTCAGCCCCCTGCTCTACTCTACTCTCGTTACAATGGGTCTGTGCTCAGCCCCCTGCTCTACTCTCGTTACAATGGGTCTGTCTCAGCCCCCTGCTCTACTCTATCTTGTTACGATGGGTCAGTGCTCAGCCCCCTGCTCTACTCTCGTTACAATGGGTCTGTGCTGAGCCCCCTACTCTGCTCTATTATCGTTACAATGGGTCTGTCCTCAGCCCCCTGCTCTACTCTACTCTCCTTACAATGGATCTTTGCTCAGCCCCCTGCTCTACTCTACTCTCGTTACAATCGGTCTGTGCTCAGCCCCCTGCTCTACTCTCGTTACAATGGGTCTGTGCTCAGCCCCCTTCTTTAATCTCGTTACAATGGGTCTGTGCTCAGCCCCCTGCTCTGCTCTACTCTCGTTACAATGGATCTGTGCTGAGCCCTCTGCTCTGCTCTACTCTCGTTACAATAGGTCTGTGCTCAGCCCCCTACTGTACTCTCGTTACAGTGGGTCTCTGCTTAGCTCCCTGGTTTAGTTTCGTTACAATGGGTCTTTGCTCAGCCCCCTGCTCTACTCTCTTTACAATGGGTCTGTGCTCAGACGCTTCTCTACTCTCGTTACAATGGATCTGTGCTCAGCCCCCTGCTCTACTCTCGTTACAATGGGTATGTGCTCAGCCCCCTTCTTTACTCCCGTTACAGTGGGTCTCTGCTCAGCCCCCTGCTCTACTCTACTCTCGTTACAATGGGTCTGTGCTCAGCCCCCTGCTCTGATCTACTCTCGTTCAATTGCTCTGTGCTCAGCCCCCTGCTCTGCTCTACTTTCGTTACAATGGATCTGTGCTCAGCCCCCTTCTCTACTCTACTCTCGTTACAATGGGTCTGTGCTCAGCTTCCTGCTCTACTCTACTCTCGTTACAATTGGTCTGTGCTCAGCCCCCTGCTCTACTCTACTCTCGATACAATGGATCTGTGCTCAGCCCCCTCCTCCACTCTCGTTACAATGGGTCTGTGCTCAGCCCCCTACTATACTCTCGTTACAGAGGGTCTCTGCTCAGCCTCCTGCTTTAGTCTCGTTACAATGGGTCTGTGCTCAGCCCCCTTCTCTACTCTCGTTACAATGGATCTGTGCTCAGCCCCCTGCTCTACTCTCGTTACAATGGGTATGTGCTCAGCCCCCTTCTTTAATCTCGTTACAATGGGTCTGTGCTCAGCCCCCTGCTCTACTCTCCTCTCATTACAATGGGTCTGTGCTCAGCCCTCTGCTCTACTCTCATTACAAAGGGTATGTGCTCAGCCCCTTCTTTACTCTCGTTACAATGGGTCTGTGCTCAGCCCCCTGCTCTGCTCTACTCTCGTTACAATGGGTCTGTGCTCAGCCCCCTGCTCTGCTCTACTCTCGTTACAATGGGTCTGTGCTCAGCCCCCTGCTCTACTCTCTATATAATGGGTATGTGCTCAGCACCTTTCTCTACTCTCATTACAATGGGTCTCTGCTCAGCCCCCTGCTCTACTCTACTCTACTCTCGTTACAATGGGTCTGTGCTCAGCCCCCTGCTCTACTCTCGTTACAATGGGTCGGTGCTCAGCCCCCTGCTCTGCTCTACTCTCGTTACAATGGGTCTATGCTCATCCTCCACTCTACTCTACTCTTGTTACA